>NC_142461.1:71087638-71238611 GCF_049115385.1 Moschus berezovskii
GAGAAACCCACGGACAGAGAAACCTGGTGGGCTACAGTCCAGTGGGTTGCAAAGAGTCAGACATGACTGAAATGACTTAGCACACACAGTGATTAAATGCCAACAAAACTAGAGTTTCTCAGGGCTCAGGGGAGAGCCCTTGATCTCACTTCTCAGGCTTCAAGTAATCATAGCCGAGCAGATAAACCTCCAAGGAACACAGTTTGAAAATTTGAGCTGATTAGTACAGGGTTCCATAGCTAGACAGTGGCAGAGCGAGGATTAGAAGCTGGATAACCAGCTTCAATGCCAGTACTCTTCACCAATACTTTTCAAATTTCAGTGAACACATGGATCACTTAGAACTCTTATTAAAATGCAGATTCAATTCCATGATTCTGAGGGGGTCTTGAAACATTGTACTGCTAACTGCTCCCAGGTGACATCAAGGCTGCTCATCCGAGAAGCACACTTGGAACAGCAAGGCTTTATACTAAACCACATTGCCCACAATGAACAAGCATATTGGAAAGAAATTTAATCTAATCTAAAAACCACCTTTTTAAAAAATAATTCACTCAAACCTTCCATTTTCACAATCTTGACTAATCTCCATTTAACACTCCAAAGAGGGAATAAGCAGAGTAAAGAGAAGAAACAGATTTTTTGTTTTAAAGTGGCCCACCAACTGATCCTTAAAGAATTAATATGCAAACAAAAAATGGGTCATGTCAGGCCTGATTATTATTTATTTTATTAATTAATTTATTTTTTATTGGAGGCTAATTATTTTAGAATATTATATTGGTTGGTTTTGCCATACATTGACATGAATCGCCCCGGGTGTACATGAGTTCCCCCTCCTGAACCCCCCTCCCACCTCCCTCCTCCCTTTATCATTATTTTTGAAAGTATAAAACCAAGTTTGAAAATGTTGACTTTAAAATACATATATATTTGAGGGAGGATCCACAGATGAAATGAGTACGGAAGATGTAATGCTGACAGCCATAGAAACATTGCCCAGGATATGTTCACCCTCAGGGGTCCTCCACATTCCTTTTGTGGCCTCATCCTTCTGAGGACTTATAACCCCTGAGCCTTCCTTTTAAAGCCTAGGACTCACCTCACAAACCTAGACTGTGTATTAAAGAGCAAAGACATTGTTTTGCTGGCAAAGGTCCGTGTAGTCAAGGTTATGGTCTTTCCAGCAGTCTTGTACGGAAGTGAGGGTTGTACCATAAAGAAGGCTGAGCACCGAAGAACTGATGTTTTCTAACTGTGGTGCTGGAGAAGACTCTTCAGATACTCTTAGAAAGCAAGGTGATCAAACCAGTCAATCCTGGAAATCAACTGTGAATACTCTCTGGAAGGACTGATGCTGAAGCTGAACCTCAACTACCTTGGCCACCTGATGCGAAGAGCCAACTCATTGGAAAAGATCTCAATGCTGGGAAAGATTGAAGGCAGAAGAGGGCAACAGAGGATGACTTGGTTGGATGTCATCACTGATTCAATGGTCATGAACTTGGGCAAACTCTGAGAGATGGCAAGGGACAGGGAGGCCTGGTGTGCCGCAGTCCGTGGGGTCACGAAGAGTTGGACGTGACTTAGCAACTGAACAACAAGAACTCACTTCACTATGTAGGGTAGCACCAAGCTTTCCTGTTAACCATTATCTGTTCTTTCCCTTGCAGTCATAATCCATACATCTGAGGCAACTGATCAAATAATTTGCAGGTTAAAAATAACAATATACTTTCATTTTAAGACAGCATTTGGATTTATATAAAGATCTTAGAAACATTCATGAAAATTAGTGATAAAAATATAGTTTAAATGTTTCACATGCTTTCTTATAGTATTTATTATATCATGAAGACAGCTGATTCCTCAGCAATGTACACTCGATGAAACAGATAGGTCCTTTAAAGGGAGGTTACAACAAAGGTCCGTCTAGTCAAGGCTATGGTTTTTCCCGTGGTCATGTATGGATGTGAGAGTTGGACTGTGAAGAAAGCTGATCGCCGAAGAATTGATGCTTTTGAACTGTGGTGCTGGAGAAGACTCTTGAGAGTCCCTTGAAATGCAAGGAGATCCAACAAGTCCATTCTGGGGGAGATCAATCCTGGGTGTTCATTGGAAGGACTGATGCTAAAGCTGAAACTCCAAAACTTTGGCCACCTCATGCAACGAGTTGACACACTGGAAAAGACTCTGATGCTGGGAGTGATTGGAGGCAGGAGGAGATGGGGACAACAGAGAGTGAGATGGCTGGATGGCATCACCGACTCAATGGACATGAGTTTGAGTGAACTCCAGGAGTTGCTGATGGACAGGGAGGCATGGCGTGCTGTGATTCATGGGGTCAAAAAGAGATGGACACGACTGAGAAACTGAACTGAACTGAACTGATACTCTTCAAATCCTAACAGTCTGGTTATTACTTGTAGTATATTGTCACCCTGCTTATTTAACAGATATGCAGAGTACATCAAATGAAATGTACTGGATGAAGTACAAGCTGGAATCAAGATTGCTGGGAGAAAAGTCAATAACCTCAGATATGCAGATGACATCACCTTTATGGCAGAAAGTGAAGAAGAACTAAAGAGCCTCTTGATGAAAGTGAAAGGAGAGTGAAAAAGTTGGCTTGAAACTCAACATTCAGAAAACTAACATCATGGCATCTGGTCCCATCACTTCATGGCAAATAGATGGGGAAACAGTGGAAACAGTGGCTGATTCTGTTTTTCTGGGCTCCAAAATCACTGCAGATGGTGAATGCAGCCATGAAATTAAAAGCCACTTACTCCTTGGAAGGAAAGTTATGACCAACCTTGATAGTATATTAAAAAGCAGAGACATTACTTTGCCAACCAAGGTCCGTCTAGTCAAGGCAAGGGTTTTTCCCGTGGTCATGTATGGATGTGAGAGTTGGACTGTGAAGAAGGCTGATCGCCGAAGAATCGATGCTTTTGAACTGTGGTGTTGGAGAAGACTCTTGAGAGTCCCTTATACTGCAAGGATATCCAACCAGTCCATTCTAAAGGAGATCAATCCTGGATGTTCATTGGAGGGACTGATGCTAAAGCTGAAACTGCAATACTTTGGCCACCTCATGCGACGAGTTGACTCACTGGAAAAGACCTTGATGCTGGGAAAGGTTGGGGGCGGGAGGAGAAGGGGACGACGGAGAATGAGATGGCTGGATGGCATCACCGACTCTGTGGACATGAGTTTGAGTGTACTCCGGGAGTTGGTGATGGACAGGGAGGCCTGGCGTGCTGTGATTCATGAGGTCGCGGAGAGTCGGACACGACTGAGCGACTGAACTGAACTGAACTGAACTGAACTCCTTGCAAGGTAAGTTATGACCAACCTAGACAGCATATTAAAAAGTAGAGACATTACTTTGCCAACAAAGGTCCGTCTAGTCAAGGCTATGGTTTTTCCAGTAGTCATGTATGGAGTTGGAGTATAAAGAGAGCAGAGCACTGAAGAATTGATGCTTTTGAACTGTGGTGTTGGAGAAGACTCTTGAGAGTCCCTTGGACTGCAAGGAGATCCAACCAGTCCATCCTAAAGGAAATCAGTCCTGGGTGTTCACTGGAAGGACTGATGTTGAAGCTGAAACTCCAACACTTTGGCCACTTGATGAGAAGAACTGACTCATTTGAAAAGACCCTGATGCTGGGAAAGATTGAAGGTAGTAGGAGAAGGGGACAACAGAGGGTGAGATGGTTGGATGGCATCACTGACTCAATGGACATGAGTTTTGGTAAGCTCCAGGAGCTGGTGAGGGACAGATAGGCCTGGTGTACTGCAGTCCATGGGGTCACAAAGAGTCAGAAATGACTGAGTGACTGAACTGAACTGTAGTATCAAATCCTCAGTGGGAACTAAAGTGAATTTCCATGTAAAGAAGTTCTCACTAAATCAGTAACAAGGATATAGAATGCTTTCAATTTAGGTGGGAAAAGAGCCACATTTTAAGAAGCTGATGGAGAATTGATTACATTGATCTTTACCCGTCATAGTTACTGAGAGTACAATGTAAGAACAGTCTTTTGTACCCTTTGCAACATCTGGATGCAAATCCCTGACTTGGCCTTCAAAAATTCCTATAAGAAACTCTACCAAAAGATTTAGCTTCTTGGGGTGCAAAACAGCATTACTTCATGAGCACAAAAGCAGAAATTTTTTTTAAGTTCAATAATTTATTCTTACAAAACTGTTCTGTTGCATTTACATTTTTAAATAAAGTGCTCTCTTCTGAGTTTAATGTGGTAAATGAGTTTAAACTCTTTAGGAGCATACATTGGTATTGCTTTCTTGTAATTTGGTAAAGTACAGGCGAGTCATTTGAATAATGAAAAAGAGGCATTTCTCCTCAATACTACATTAAGTAAAAGCAAATCACTAACTTATAATCCTGTTTCCATGGGAACCTAAGTATAGAACCAGTCTGATACAAGGCTTTTCTCCTGGTATACATATTTTCCCCCTGCTTGAAATATACTTTTGATTGCTGTCCAAAGGCTAAAGAGTAGTGCTGAGAACCAAATGATCATCTTTTGTCCTTTTACCAGGTTAATAGAGCTGTATAAGTAGCTAAAACAGACAACAGCACAGCCTCATCATGGCAGGACTGTAGGAAGGACTGGCTGGAAGAATGGACTTTGAGGGGGAAAAAATTGCCTTAATGAATCTGCTTGCCTTAGTTGAGATTCAGAGATTAAATCTGAACTTCTCAACTCCATCTCCATTACTTCCTAATCTGTGTACCTCACATGCCTCTGCCTGGGCAGCAGCCTGTTACAGGACAATGTTCTCCACCACCCCCATAATCTATAGCCAGAGTAGAATCATATAAATGATTTATTTTCCCCTGGAACAGGGGAAGTGTTGTTATGGGACCAGCAATATCAGTAGCATCTGGGAGCATGTTAAAAAGTGCCAATTCTTGGAATCCACCTCAAGTCTACTGAACCAGAGACTTAGGGGAGGCCCAGCAGTACATTTTAACAAGCCTTCTGGGTGGTTCTAATGTATGTGTGCAGAAGCACCAGTCACACGCCTGTATGAACAGGGACTTGTAGGGAGACATAGACTTTGACTTGGAGCTAAGTTACCCTCAGCACACGGGGAAGAGTGACTAGGATTCATAATCTCATCTATAGTTCCTGCCCTAAGAGAGATCCTTAAGGAAACTAAATATCCTGGGGATATTTGGTATTTAAAGTTAGAAAAAGGATGACAGGTTGACATGAGGGGTGAGGTTATATGGAGTAGAGGATTAAGCTGATTTTTTTTTTTTTTTAAAGAAGAGGCAGCAAGCTATTTCTTACATCATATTGAACTTTCTCTTACTTGGAGACCACCCCTGACTCCAAATGGTAACTAACTAAACAAACATATGGATATACAATATTTGAATTTAGAGTTTTCAAGGTGCATGCTATACTATTTCCTATCCATCTGGAAACAGTTTTTTATTTGCATTTAAATCAGTATTTTATTTTTAGGAAAAGAAAGAACTGTATCCGAATGCATTGCACCAAAAAATCTTTTTGTAAATTAAACCTTCAGTAAGCTGCCTGCCTTCCTAATGTACCCTAGTTTTCTTGTCAGCTCTTGATGCAACACCACACTAGGTTAGATGCCCACTGAAGAGGTGCTGAAAAGGGAATCTGGGGACCTTAAAAACTCCTTCCAGCACTAAAATTCTCTCCTCATATGACAAATTGGGTTCTGGGAAGACACAGTGGTTATCAGTCTCAACATTCACTCTGAACACCAATGTCAAAAAGAAAAAGTTTAGTAGAATGTAGAATGTTGGAAAGCAAAGCCTCAGTTCAGTCTTTCAGTCATGCCCAATTCTTTGTGACCCCGTGGACTACAACATGCTAGGCTTCCCTGTCCATCACCGATTCCCAGAACTTGCTCAAACTCATGTACATCGAGTCAGTGATGTCATCCAACCGTCTCATCCTACGTCGACCCCTTCTCCTCCTGCTTTCAATCTTTCCCAGCATCAAGGTCTTTTAAAATGAGCCAGTTCTTAGATCAGGTGGCTAAAGTATTGGAGCTTCAGCATCAGTCCTTCCAATGAATCTTCAGGACTGATTTCCTTTAGGATGGACTGGTTGGATCTCCTTGCAGTCCAAGAGACTCTCAAGAGTCTTCTCCAACACCACAGTTCAAAAGCAGCAATTCTTTGGCACTCAGCTTTCTTTATAGCCCAGCTCTCACATCCATACATGACTACTGGAAAAACCATAGCTCTGATTATATGGACCTTTGTAAAGACTATCCTAGAATAAAATCAGAAACTGTCTTAGGGCTAAATCTTCACTCCAAGCGTGTTTCTTTATCTCTTGGCTCTTTCCCTTCACAGAGCATACATAAAAAGTTCTAATTATTTGAAGAGACTTGTATCTAGAGTCCAATTTAATCAAATATCTGCTATACACTGTAGCATGCTATATAGTATTACCCATGCATAATGTGCTTTTCCTTATTACTAGAAATGAGTGAATACACTGAGTATTGTTTGGGAGTTAAGGCCATGATACTTGGTAACTCCTATTACTGTTGTAGGGAATTAGGGAAAATACTATGAGAACCTAAACCAGCTTTTCTCCAGCCTCCATTTTGGAGTAATGTACACCTTCTATGGCAATAGAAAATACAAAGTTATTGTAGCTATTTCATCTAGAAAAATCACTGCATTTTTTTCAGTTACTATATCAACCTATTTGACCTGAGAGACAATGAGTAACACAGACAAACCCCAAGTCTTTGTCAGGGATCCTGCAACCTTTCCTTATAGAATGTAAGAATCACTAACCTTTTTTAGGGAAGAGTTTATCTTTTTATTTAAGACTATGTCCTTTTCCTTTAAGCAATTCATAATGGGATTAAGACCTAGAGAAGCTTCAGTATGTCATAATCATACCCATTCTCTGTCCCCTCAACCCAGGGATGGGAAGAAAACATCTCCATCACTGGCTGGAGATAACAGCTTGGAAATTCCCTGAAGGTTCTTGGCTGACAACTGTGGGCACCCTCTCCTACTACATCCCCCCAAAAGTGGCAAATGCCAAGGAAACAGGACCATGTAGACAACTGACGTTTTCCACCTTTGAGCAAAGACTTGAAATTAATGCAGGTAATGTCAAACTACCACTTGGGCACTGTATTTAATTGAGAATTCACAAGACTGTGTAGCAGGTTTTTCTGTCTTGGTTTGACTAAAATGATCAAGGTATGAGAGTCACATCTAATCTGGCCAAAATAATATTGGTTTTCCTCTCCTTTTTCTTTGCTTTAAAAGGCATCATAGGCAGTGACGCAGCCCCTAGAAAAGGCAAATGTTTAGTGACCTGCTGTTTACATTATACTATCTCTAACCTCTCTGCATAATGATGCTCAAGGTGGGTCAAGGTTAAGGCACTACTCAGCAAGGAGTGTGACCAACCAGTTCCTGTTCCCATGCTGAGAACAACACGTGCACAGATCTGCTTCTAGTACCTGAAGAGTTGGCATGTCTCCAAAGGAATTCATAACCCACTTCTAAAAACTTGCATGCTTTGCTAGTTGGGAATTAATATTCTCAGAGTCATGTATCAAGGAGAAAACCCTGACTGACTTATGATATGTAAGGGGAAGTAACATACTGGTGGATGTGCCTAACATTGTGCTGCAAAGAGAGGATGAAATTTACCTTTCTCAGTACCTATGGCCTTCCTGGGACCATAGTCAACACTTTCTTACACAGTAATACAATGAATCCTGAGCCATTCTCTCAATTTTACAGATGCAAAAGCTAAGGCCACAGTTTGTGCATACTGTCAGGCTTGTCTGAAGCATGGAAGTCTCTGACAAAAGGATGAACAAAAGCATAAGGTGCAGTTTCTGTGTCATCAAGTCAGTGAGACAAATTGACATGAAATTGATCAGTCCTAAGGTGTGTGGAAGTGATGTGGGTGGGAGGAGATACTTTATGAACAGTGAGAACTCAAAATGTTAAAGGAAGAAAAAGTCAGGTAGGTTTTGCACAGAAAGACCTTTCCCTTTCCCAGGTTACCAAACTAACATCAGGGTTCACTAACTCAGAATAAGATCATCTGGATTTTGTTTTACAAAGGACAAAAGGACAAAGTTTAACAAAAGGTGGGACCAGTCTCCCTCTCTGGGATCTGCTATTTCTATATTTGTTTCCCAAATAAAAATATCTCTACACCATTGACAGGTTCAAAGACAGCAATCCCTTGAGAGGAAGCATGTGCGTCATTTCCACAGGTGCCTGGAGAACTTTATGGACAACACTTTTAATTGCTACTTTTAAAAGCAGAGGATGGAATAAAACACTCTCTAACAAGGGAGAGAATGTATGGAAAACTTATCATCTGGAAATAATACAGACCAAGAAGCAATTTGAAACTCACAGACAGTGTGTGCCTAGAGGAAACTTCCTGTGCTGGGGGCGATGCCATCACACTTGAGCTCCCTTGTTAGTTCAGGATCACTTTGTGGATCAAACTCACAGCAGAACTTTGAATTATTTTGTGGTTTGGGAGCCAATGTGCATTAAGAGTTGATGGAGGCTAATCCTCCTTGTCTTCACTTACTACCGATCATTACATAGCGTTTATACCAATAATTGAGTTCAATTAGTCTGGGAGTGTTCCAGAAGCTGAACTTAAGCCCTGAGACATAAACTCGAAGGTTTATGTCTTCCCTGACATCACCTTTAGACAGTTATATATACTTATTTTTTTCTGCTGCACTTTCAGAGGACTATCTTCAGAAATACCCAGTCATTCCTTTCTGAATGTCCTTAAACTGTTTGTTTTAGTGCAAGAATACATGGACAAATGTCAAAAGCCTGCTCTGACAGTTGTTTGTCTTTAGAACAACTTTGCTTCCCTTGTGGCTCAGCTGGTAAAGAATCTGCCTGCAATGCAGGAGACCTGGGTTCAATCCCTGGGTTGGGAAGATCCCCTGGAGAAGGAAAAGGCTACCCACTGCAGTATTGTGGCCTGGAAAATTCCATGAACTGTATAGTCCATGAAGTTGCAAAGAATCGGACATGACTGAGTGACTTTCACTTTCACTTCACCTTCCGGGTCTTGCTATGAAACTTCTTACTGTGTTCCATGAGCATGTTTTCATCAAGGCCCAAGTTCACACTAACGTTTTCTTGGAGACACATTGATTTTATGAGATCTCTTTGTACAGAAGAATGCTTAAGGCTAAATGCGGAAACCAATTATTAATTTTTTGCAAAGTACCATGTACTATAAATAAATTCATATATATAAATATATCCACATCTTGGAGAAAAGGATATATATATCCTGTTTTTTAACTTTTGGTATAAGATAAAATTCAATCACTAGTTTCTACTCCCACCCCCTCTGTATCTTCCATAGAAGAGATCATTCACCAAGCCTCAGAATCTAGGCACAGTCATCATTCCTGAACTATAGAAAGATTTAAAACTCTTTGTGTCCAAAGTTTTAAACAACATACTCAACTCCTTTGGCACCAATAACTAAGAAGGAGCTTTGATAAATTTAAGTTAATAACTACACAGAAGTCCCTGAACTATTTTTATTTAAAGTGACTTAGCAGCAGCAGCAGCACTCTAATTTAGGACTTCTCTGGTGGTCCAGTGGTTAAGACTCTTTGTTCCCAATGCATGGGGCCGGGCTTTGATCCCTAGTTAGGAATTAAGATCCCACATGCTGCTTGGTATGGCTAAAAAATTAATAACAATAAATAAATAGTATAATTTGAGTAGTATCTAATTACTCCAATGAGAATAGAATGGTAATTCCACTACTGTCCATGAAATAATATTCTCCACTGTACACTTCTTTGATTATCTGTGCCAAAGAAAAGCTGAAAACTAATGAACGTCTCAATGAAGAATAAGAAGTAATGGTAAAGACTTAATATTTACTGAGCACCTACTATGCGGCAGCAGATTTGTACTCGTTTGATTTTTACAGCAATTTTGCCAGGTCTTTCTTCATTTTCAGACCAACTGAGAAAAGACCAGCAATTAGTCAAAGGCCAGACAATTAGTGGCAAAAATGTATATTCATATTGAAGTAATACGACTGAAACATGCACTGTACCCATCCCACCCATCTGCTCTGGAAATGCACCAGTCCAAGGAATAATTGTGAGTGACTTCATAAGCACTGAAGACTGTCCTCTTCCTTGTCTTCCCTCCTCCATTCTTTTCTGTGCTACTGCATGTTTTCATTTCACTCTCTGCCAGTGAAGTGCAGTGTTAGTCACTCAGTCGTGCCCGACTCTTTGCGGCCCCATGGACTGAAGCCCACCAGGCTTCTCCGTCCATGGGATTTTCCAGGCAAGAATACTGGAGTCGGTAGCCATTTCCTTCTCCAGGGGATCTTCCCAACCCAGGGGTCGAAGCCAGGTCAAACTTTACCCAGTGAGCTATGAGGGAAGCCCTATCTGATTATAATAAGGAACAGATATAAAATGCTTAGGTTTTTAAAAATCATATGTGTTTCCTCCATAAAATAAACAAAAGTACAAGGAAACAAGCAGGCACACAATAGGGGAATGTTTATATTTCTCTAAATTTTACATATGTGAAATATAGTCTTTACATACTCACACACATATCTTTTCTGCATTTCTAAATTAGCATTCTACAGCATTTACAAGTGCTTTTCTTCAAACAGCTGATACTACCTCTACCCTCATTATCAGCACATTACCTAGATTCACAGAGAAAGTGGAGTCCACAGAAAGGAACACCCTTATTGCCAATTACTTCATACCCTTCCTTGGACATATCAATGCAAGATCACTAAGCTGGGGGAGTTTTACAGGGCTCTGAGCCACCTTCATCATTTCACCACTGAGGAGTCAGCACTGGAGCTTTATTTCCAGTAGAGACTTTGGAGAAAACAGATCAGAATCTAGGCTCTAGCTCTGATACTCTCCAACCTTGTAAAAACCATTTCATTTCCTTGAATTTCAGATTCTTCGAATTTCAATTTCTTCGAATTTCAATTTCTTCATTGTAAAATATGTGGGGAAAAAAAAAGGAAAACCCTTTCTCATAGGGCTACTGTGGTGGTAAAATTTGAGAAAGCAATTGGGGCTTTATTATTAAAGTGTCTGGTTTATAGTTAATAGGTTTATAGTTAGAACTCAGTCAATCTTCGTAACAATTATGATTTGTCTCAGATGGGTATTATTTGGCTGAAATGTATGGCAGAAACAAAAGCCCATTGCACCTAATTAAAACCAAAATGACTGTTCATTGGAGTACTATCTGGGTATCTGAAAAAATCCAGAAAGGATTACCCAACATCTTGGAACACTGGAATTGGGAGGAACAGCTGTAGGTCCATCTTGTTACTTAATCTCTTATTTCTGTGCCTCACTGCTTACCTGCTACCTCCTTCCTCTATCCCTCTCCCTCTTTCTCTCTCTTATTCTCTTTCTCTCTGTCTTTTCTCAGTACTTAACTCTAATGGGCTATACCAGTCCTGTCCACCTTACCTCTAATTCAAGCATACACAATCAATTAAACAAAGCCTCTGGTTCTGAAAGCCCCTATTTCTGGACTTCACAGCCTCAGGGGAGAAAATCCACTTGATTCATCTTGAGCCAGGTGCCCACTCCAGTTCAATGAACCATGGCTGGGAGGGGTATGGGTAACAGGTTCAGGTAGGGCAGTGGAGCAACTACTCTGAAAAGAGGATAAAAAAGGTCAGACAAAAGGAAGAGCATACCTGCTTCCTCATGAGCATCATCATGATCCTCCAGCATCACTGAAGGCAGAGAGAGGGCCAGAACAAAGAGGTTCCAGTTCTGATGCAGTGTGTTATGTTTTTCATTATGACCCAGTATCCTCTTTCTGGATACATTAAGCCCTGTGAGGATGTCAGTCCACATGAAGTCTTGTGTTCAAATGCTTAGAGTAACATTCTTCATAAAGCCCAAACTGAAACAACCCTAATGCCTGTTGACTGGTGAATGGATAGACATATATTCATACTATGGAACACCACTGATAATAAATGAATAAAATGTTATTACATGCAACAACATGAGTGAATCTCAAAAACATTATGCTAAGTGAAAGAGATCAAATGCAAAAGACTACATGTTGCATGGTTCTACTCATAAAGAATTCTAGAAATGGGAAAACCATAGTAGCAGAAAGCAGATTAGTCTTTGCCTGAGGTTTGTGATGGGGGTTGGGGTGGGGTTAGACTGTAAACAAATGTGAAACAACTTTTTGGAGCATTGCAGCTATTTTATGGGCTTCCCGGGTGGCTCAGTGGTAAAAAATTTGTCTGCCAATGAAGAAGTAACAGGTTTGATCTGTGGGTTGGGAAGATCCCCTAGAAAAAGACAACCCACTGCAGTATTCTTGCCTGGGAAATTCCATGACAGAGGACCCTAGTGGGTTACAGTCCATGGGGTTTCAAAAGGCCGGGCATGGCTGAATGACCAAACAACAACAAACTATTGATATTTTATATCTTAACGTGATAGAATTCACCTAATGGCATACAATTACCAACATCCTTCATGCTGTGCATTAAATGTGGGTACATTTTATTGTGAATAAATTATGCCTCAATAAAACATTTTTTTAAAGCTAAGAGAAAGAAAGAGGAAGAAGAGACAGAAGGGAGGGAGGAAAGAAAGGGATTGAAAGACAGTTATCTTCAAATTCTATAATACATGCCCTTTTTTTCAGTTGAGTCAGCATATATCAATTACTACATTTAAAACATATATTATTATTACTAATAAAAACTTATTAAGCAATTACCATATGGCAAAAAGTATGCTAAGCAGTTCCTTTATATGCATTACTGAATTGAATTCTCACAACAACCCTGCAGAGTAGGTGTTATTATCCCTGTTTTAGATATCAAGAAGTATTTGTTCAAATAAACTAAGTTTCTTGCCCAGCTAGTCAGTGTCACAAATGGGATTCAAATTCAATCTGTCTGATTCCCAAGCCTCTATTTCAGCAACCATCCTTTGAGACTGAACCTAATATTAAACCAGAAATGCTCTCAGATTGGTTAAAGGAAAAAAATCAGCCAAAACAAAGTGAAATTGAATAACCTAGGCAATATCTGTGTTTTTGGAAACATGCACTTTCTGATGCCCTTTAAAAAGCATCCAAGGTAATTTAATAATGGTTCCTTTTATGTAGAATATGTCCATGTGTATATATGAGTGTGTGTGTATATATATATATATATATATATATATATGTGTGTATGACTTCATATATATAATCACAAATGCTGTGATTTTTTGGTTCGTGTGATGTGATTTTTAGGTATTTTTTAAAATTCTTTCAGAAAAATGTCAATTGAAAACTGGATAATTCAGATCCATCAGAGCCCAACTTAGAAAGCATGGTCAAATGCTGGTCAACTTACACCTCAGCTGAGATCCACTTCGTAGATCCTATGCATGGACTTTATAACACTTTATAGTGTATCCTAGACTTGAAGGTACTGGGTCTAAACAGAGTGAATTATAAGAACAAGATAATTATTTTATAATTGAAGGGGAGGAAAGTTACCTTCACACTATCAACAATAAATGAGTACTAAATAAGCTCCTCCATGAGCTGGGACCCTATACTATTTTAGAAAGAAAGTAGATTAAAGACTTGAGAATCCCTTGGACAGCAAGGAGATCCAACCAGTCCATCCTAAAGAGAATCAGTCTTGAATATACATTGGAAGGACTGATGCTGAAGTTGAAACTCCAATACTTTGGCTACCTGATGGGAAGAACTCACTCATTGGAAAAGACCCTGATGCTGGGAAAGATTGAAGGCAGGAGGAGAAGGGGATGACAGAGGATGAGATGGTTGGATGGCATCACCGACTCAATGGACATGAGTTTGAGTAAGCTCCGGGGGTTGGTGATGGACAGGGAGGCCTGGCGTGCTACAGTCCGTGGGGTTGCAGAGTCGGACACAACTGAGTGACTGAACTGAACTGAACTGAGAATGAGGCATGGAATGCTTTTTAAGACATCTTGCTATATAATTTCCCAGGGGAATAAAGGCATGAAACAGGCAAAGTGAAATGATACACGGTATGGCTTTGAACACAGCTTCCATACATGTTCATAATGGAGCAGGTCAGTATGAACGGGAAGACAGATTTGAGACTGTGAAGGGGAGAGGCAGAGGGTAGCAGAAGTTGCAGCAGTAGAGAGAGGAGGATGAGGAGGCAGGCAGCCTGGAAGTGTATCCCAGTTGAGTGACTCAACAGCTGTGTTACTAGGAAAGTCCCTGCTCTGTGCCTCGGTTTCCTTATCTGTAAAATGGGGAAGTAGAACTACCTTACAACCTTAAAAGGTTGTTATAAAAATTCAGTAGCACTTGGGACTTTCCTGGTGGTTCAGTGGTTAAGAATCTGCCTTATAATGCAGGAGACATGGGTTTGATCCCTGGTCAGGGAAATAAGATCTCACATACTTCCGGGTATGTCACAGCCAGAAAGCCCATACATCGCAACAAAAGATCCCATGTGCTGCAACTAAGACCCAATGCATCCCAATAAATAAATATTTTTTAAAAGCTTAAATAGCACAATCCATGACATGTGCTTAGAACAGTGACTGGCACATTGGCAAGTTTCAGTGCCTGTTCCCTATTCTGTTATCACACAGGTAGGTATGAAGATGAAACCTAAAAGCTCAAATTTATGCAGGGAAAAGAAGATCGGGTGGGTACTCTTGGGAAAGCAGTAACAAAGGGAATGGAATGAAGACTATGCGTGACAGTGAGGAAAAGGCAATGGGGAGGAAACACATTTTGAGTAAAGGAGGGGCAGGAAATCAAGGTGAGATCAAGCAGAATGAAATTGAGGATGACTTTGAAATCTGGGAAGGAAAATTCAGATTACCTGAAGCAATGGTATGCTGATTAGGTTCTTCAATAAGAAACGACTCAAAAAGCAAAGTGGTGTTTAAACAACATCCGTCTCATAGCAACGAATGAGTTATAAACAGGAAGTGACAAAGAAAAGGAGAGTTAAATAGCAGTTTACTGAATAATTCTGTACATTTCAGCAAAATTCTAATTTTTAGGCCTGAACTGAGGAAATCAGAAATACAGACTATAAAGAACAACCACACTAGTTCTAAGTTATAGACAGACTCTAACTATTACTGTGACAGTGAGGAGGGAGCAGTACCTGAGTCTGTGACAAATGACAAAGAAAATAGAGGATTCACTTTACTACACTTGGTTAAAACATATCTATTCTAACAATCAAAGTAAATTCTTCACTGCTTGTCACTCTCTTCCTCCTCATAGGCATTCTAAAATACATTAGGGTTATTCTACAGTCCCCTAAACCTATATAAAAAAAGAAACTGATGAATAATTGTTTTTTAAAAAAAACCTTGCTAGAGTCTTATATTTCATAGTGCAAAACTCTGACAAAATCCAGCATAAAGGAAAAGAACAGGTTAGTCCAATTTATCTCAGCAAGGTTTACAATTGCCTGTAGCATTCTGAGATGATTCCAATGAGAATTCATGTTTCCATATGATGGTTTCACTTGACTTTACCTTATATCCACTTTCCGTTCCTTTCCCACAGCCATGCTAATAGAACAATATGCTATTTGAGCCTCCAGATCCTTCTCCCCCTTTCAGGGTACCCTCTTTTTCTCAAACTCAGGGCATTTGCTCCAGTATCAGTGTATCTTCCATAGAGGGAGTCTCAGTTCAGTATTCTAAAACTTAAAAAGTGCCTCCTCTGAAGTATAATATTGTGTCAGTGTCAAGTTATTTGAATTTCTTAAAATTTTAAAAGAAATCAAAGGAATTATTATAATCTATAATCTATCAAAACTCCCAGCCAGTAAACTCTGGTTATAAAGTACATAATTAGGTATGAACGATCAGATTAAGCCACTTTTTCACAGTTATTGTTAGGACAAACCCTGCCCTATGTCAAATAAAGCCACTGTCATAGGAGTTTTTTTTTTTTTAATCCCCAAACAAATGTCACCAAGTGTACTAAATTTTGCACATCCCTCCTTTAAAAAGTTGGACACGTCAGAAAACTTAGTGTTTATGTGTATGAGGCAGCATGCTACTGGTGATTTTCCAGAGTCATTGCAAAAAGTATCTACAGAATCTTAAATGTAAGAGCGATGCCAGCTCAATTCATTGCTGAAGCTCTCACACATCTATTTCTAGAGCCCTCTTTGTCCTGTTTATACTTGACACACACGCACATGCACACACAAATATAAACACCCTTTCATGTTGTCTTCTGTCTACCCAAAACTCCCCGCTGTGACAGGGACCCTGGCCTGGCCTGGCCCATGGTGTTCCAAACTCCTAATGGGGGTCTGCTGCCTCTCTCTTGAGCAAAATTCACTTCTCTGTCTGATTTCAATTTGGAAAGAAACCATGCATTTAACATTTTTAAAAATTCACACTGAAGAATGAGTCACCAGATGATGGGTTTAACCCTTTCAAGTGTGTCTGAATTATAGCAAGGGCCTCTTTTAATCCCAATGAGTTTCCACATGGTAATGTGCAGAGATATTTTGACTGGAGTGTGTTCTGGGTATCTCTAGGAAAGCACTCACTTGAGAAAGAGAAGGAGCAGTCAACTGCATTCCAATCCTGAAAGAAAACAACTCAAACCATAGGCTATTTAGCTAACTCACTAGTTTTGTTTAGCATGATGGCAACCACTGTGTTACTTACTCATGGCTGCTTTGGGATCTCCCTTTAGCTTTGCCACAGCCTCAAACTGAATATTTTTTTTTTTAATTCTTTACAAAAAGAAAGCACTTGTCTACATACCAATACTTCTCCTTATATAATAGATAGACTCCTAAATTGGCTTTATCTATATCAACATTTCATACATAGGAATCTAATTTAAATACTGAAAAATGCTTTTAAAAGAATTCTCCTGAGAATAGAATACACACAGACACAGACAGACACACACACACACACACACAGACACACACACACACACACACACACTCTCATAGGGATTCACCAAAAAGTTTCCTAGAATGTTGGTCTCACTTTTTTCTCATATCAATTGTATCTTCACTTTAATGGTGTTTGACCAGATGGAAAGACACCTTCTTCATCAATTATTTCCCACTCTGCTTTAGGAGTGAATATGTACTTCTGAGCAATATTTTATCGTATGACACCTGAACTACAGCTTCATGGGCATGAGAGTTGCAAAATGAAATTGAACCGCTCTAGCACCAAAGCCATAAGCAAGATGACAGATATTGATTGTGCCCTAAGATGTAATGTAGGCACCTAATGGGGCGTAGTAATGTACAATGAATCATTAGAATATTATTTTAAATTTTCCATTCACCTGGGGGATCGCTAACAGGGTATTTCACCTTCAAGTCGCTCCCCTGCCTCCCCAGACTA
Source organism: Moschus berezovskii (assembly GCF_049115385.1). Classification (NCBI taxonomy): domain Eukaryota; kingdom Metazoa; phylum Chordata; class Mammalia; order Artiodactyla; family Moschidae; genus Moschus; species Moschus berezovskii. The sequence continues at coordinate 71,105,099 of NC_142461.1, forward strand.
GGACAGCACTTGATAAAGGTCATTTAGAATATGGTAGATGTTTAGCAGCTTTGGGGAAATTAGTGATTATTTCCTAGGTCTCAGGAATCAGACATTCATAATACTGAGAATTAGGAATCTTTCAAAATGTATGTGTGTGCATGCTAAGTCATTTAAGTTGTGTCTCTTTGTGACCCAATGGACTGTAGCCCCCCAGGCTCCTCTGTCTATGGGATTCTTTAGGCAAAAACACTGGAGTGGGTTGCCATGCCCTTCTCCAGAGTATCTTCCCAACCCAGGGATTGATTCCATGTTTCTTATGTCAGGCAGGTTCTTTATAACTATCACCACCTGGGAAGCCCTTCAAAATGTGTGTGTGTGTGTGTGTGTGTATATATATACATGTATACAGCTGTGCATTAATCCCTCAGTTGTTGCTGACTCTTTGGGACCCCATGGACTGTATCCTGCCAGGATCCTCTGTCCATGAAATTCTCTAGGCAAGAATACTGGAGTGGGTAGCCATTCCCTTCTCTAAGAGATCTTCTCCATCCGGGGATCGAACCTAGGTTGAATGCAGGGATCGAACTCCTGCATTTCAGGCAGATTCTTTACAGTCTGAACCAGTAGGGAAGCTATTTTTGTTATTCCAAACACAAAGTTGAGGGATGTACCTGCAAGAACTGGAAACTAATAATCACAGCATGCTAAACTATAAGCCTTAACTGAACACTCACCGTTACTCCTAGGATAAGTGTTGTTGTGGCTTAGTTGCTGAGTCATGTCCAACTCTTCATGACCCCGTGACTGCAGCCTGCCAGTCTCCTCTGTCTATAGCATTTTCCAGGCAAGGATACTGGAATGGGTTGCATTTCCTTCTCCAGTGGATCTTTCTGGTCCCCATGGGATAAGTGCTGCCCATGTACTATTTCCTTATTGTTGACAGTAACCCTTTGAAGGAAATGCTGTCATTGTCTTCATTTTAAGAGAAAAAATCTGAAGCCCATGGAAGTTAAAGAACCAGACTCAAATGGTCACGAAGTTCGTAAATGGTAGAGCCAAGGTAAAACATATTTTTTTTAGATATATGTACAGACCTCCCACACTTAACTACTATATAATCCTTTGAAAAGAAATGTTAGGAGACTTGAAGTCTTTCATTAGAAAGTTAAGTGACTGATCATCTTGTAACCACAGCTCTTTGCATAAGCCAACTGCCTGGTCATAGTTATGGTGAGTATGAAAAATCTTTCCAATTCCCTGTCTGTGGCCCTAAGTTACAATCCATTCATTATGGCCCTTTGCTGCCCTTATCCCTGCTATAATATTCCTCCCTGTCAAATTACTTTCCTGGGCACTTGGATAATCCAAAGACCAAAAATGTTTCAGAGTAACTGTTTTTGTTTCAACGGCATTAAGTCTATTCTCCTTTCTTTCTCTCACTCTTTATTTTTTTTGCTTTTCCTAGATCCTAGAGACCAATCAATATCCTATTTTTCTTTTGAGGCACTTGTTATCTGAATAAAACTGTGAGGCAGAGTGGGCAGGTCTTAGATCTTTAGTGTTAAGCTGTCAAGGTTCAAATCTGGTTTCCATTTAGAAGAAAATTAGGAGACTCATCTAATCTGATATATTGGTATGATTGTTTCAAATTGGCATTTTATCAGGGCTTTCAAAAACTTAACCCAAATAATTAAGTGGAGGGGAGTTGTGAATATGGCAGATAAACATTTTAATACCATGGAACTTCTTTTGCCATCAAAGTTCATCATACAGGCAAGTGTATATTACACTCACACAAAATGTAAGACTGATTTAGCAATTTTTTCCTAGGATGTGTTCAATAGGGTAATTAAAATATTTAGGAACTTGATCAGGGTTCCTCATGAATCCTTCAATTCTGTCAATGGAGTCAACAAATATTCACTAAGTGCCTGCTGTATGTCAGGTTTGTATTAGCGTCTAGAAATCCAGCAATAACCAATGGATAGTTTCTGCTCTCATCTCTCCATTTTGAGTAGAAATAGAATAATTTATGCCATAACTGAAATTTTTAAAGGCTTAAAAACATAAACGAGTGTGCCTAATGGTCTCAAAAGTTTGGCCAAAAGGAGAGGAGCTAGAAAACTCTTCCCAGAGTGGATGACAAGAGATGAGTCAGAAATTCTGAGTGGGAGTTGACTCTTCAGAGAATACGGGATTGTATGAACACTGGCAGAAGTTTGATTGACAACAGAAAAGTTCCACAGTGATAGAGCATTATTACAGGAGACCTCATTTCAGGAAATTTATTTTGAAGTATCAGCACAGGAACTGATCTGCAGGATGACAAGCTTTTATTCCATAAAGGCAGGAGATGTCAGATCTATCTTCACTTCTCCCCCAGAAGTCCTCTCTTTATCTTGTTTTAACTACTTACAGCTTCCACCTAATTGCCTAAAATGGTAAATATTGAGGATCTCTTTCAGGAACACACAAACACACACACACAAGTCCATCCTATTGTATTAACCTGGCATACTGACATTACTTAAATCCTCTGAGCATGCTTTTTTTTTTTTCCATTTGTAATAAAGCACTAGCCCCATGTCCTTAAAAGGGCTATTAGGATTATTAAATGAGGTGATATTTCTGAAGAACTAAACAAATTTCTTGAGCCATCATGGGTTGAGAAAGATATTTGTTTCCTCCTTAAATCATTTCCATTATCCTATTTTATAGTTTACCACTCATCCTATTCTTAGACACTTCACTTTTAGATATATGTTCATTCACGGTGCTAGAGGCCTCACATACTTCTATAAGAAATACTTTGTAATAGTAAAACTTGGTGAAAATATTTTTGCTGAAATTAACCTATTGTCTCTCAGATCAACACCCCCCATTCTATACCTGCTTAGTTATGCTGAGGCTGGGATTCAGCAAATCTCGCTCTCCTTTGCCAGTCATTTCCATGTCAGACTCTGCCAAGGGTACTAAGAGGCCAGAAGACTGGAGGAGAAATAAGAGACTTGTTTCTTCCATTTTTGCTTATTGTTCCCTCAGGTGACACTCCAACAACGACCCTTTGCTATGATGGTAACAGCTGGCTTCAGTTCTTCCCTTTCTTTAGCTCCTCTCAAGCCAGCTTCATTGGGCCCCTTCAGAGACAGGAGAAATGGTGGCAATGCATCTGCTTAGAAGTCTAGGTACCAGTTCTACAATGTTCCTTCTTTGAGTTTCTATTATAATTTAGTACTATCAACTGAACAAAACCTCTTCCTGCAGAGATTTGGATCTCAACTTCATGACTCCTTCCTCCAAGCTTCTTGGTTCTAATAACACCAAACCTTCCCCTATCTGCCCTCTTGATCATAGAGGTGGTAGCTGCTTTCTACAGGCATCAGTCTGGTAGAATTTAAGAGCTAGTCTTTCAACATTTCTTTAACCAAAGTCCTTATAAAAAAACTATCTTTTAAAAAATATCTGTATGGTTTCTATTTTCATTGAAAGACATTGATACAAGGGATATCAAGATCAGTCCTGCCCAAAGAGGGGAAGAACTTATCAAAGGACAATACGAATTTTTGAAAAGAGAAAAGGGGAAAAAAAAAAAAAAAACCCTGCATATCACACACATACATACACACAGAGAGTTGGCATTTGCTTCTCAGCTAATAAGGAAACCACTAAAATGGTGACTCCATCTGCTTCATCCAACAGCCCTTAATATATCTTGACACCCAAGATGCTTATCTACTGTTAATCATCCAGCTGATTCTTTTGAGTCGATCGTTTATGGCTCCATCTTTTAATGACCTATCACTGTTGACATCCAATACCAACACCTGAGGCCAAGTCTATTCTTTTGGGATATTCTACAGAGAACAAAATCTCCCTTCACAGTTCCTTGTAAAAGAACGTTCTATATCTTAGTTATCAAATTGTGATATGTCCAAAGTTGTTATTTTATCATAGCTGGAGTTTTCTAAGAAATAAGTTTTTTATGGATGATATTTCCTAAGATGATGGGCCGCAAGTGAACAAGGAGAAGAAAGATTACATGTTTTAAAATGCTTACAAATGGTTTTCCAGAGCTAGAGCAATATTTACAGATATTTGCTCCCTTCAGATATAAAAGAAAACTTTAATCAACTGGAGTGGCAAACACAAAGGTAGATAAGATGAGTTGAATATAGTTGAATTCTTACAGGCACTCTTTAAAGAGTTCTGAATTAATGGACCTAGAGTAAAACAATGATTCAACGCCTGTTCAAACATAAGCATGACAAAAGTGTTATGCTGGTGGTGTGCTATGGAGCAACAAAATGGACAGCAAAGATACATGCATAATAACCCATGAAGAATTTACACATCTATTTTCAAATATTTCTATAATTTCAACAAATAAAAATAAACTTTTAAAAATGAGATTAACTAATTATTCATCTCCCAAATTACCTGATTACCATTTGATCTATAAACACAGATTTTTTTTAAAGACCTACAAAGCTTCACAAAAGCTCTGATAGAAAACTTCTCTATACAAAGAAGGCCATTTAGTTGTAAAACTAACCCTCTCCAGTGACCAACATCACCTACCTGTGATTTACATGAGAAAACCCAAAGGGAAGGTTTTTCTTCTCATGAACCAAACTTTGAACCACTCTATCACTAGTTTTGAACATTTTGAAGGAAACCTGAACTACAGTTTCTCTAAAATACCCATGATCTTTTTACCTTTCTTTTGCAAAAACTGGACAAGATGCATTAATAAATGTTGATTCAACCAGAATATCACTGTTAACTTCAGCTTCCCCAAAAGTCATGCCTATTATGCCATTCCATTTAAAGAACCTCCAACATTTTTTCATTCACTGCTGTCACAGAACTAGGCACAATGTGCTCAGTAGGCATGAGAGAATTCCTAAACTTTCTAGTAGGAATCTCTATGTGCTTAGTTGATCAGTCATTTCCGACTCTTTGAGACCCCTAGGACTGAAGCCTGCCAGGCTGCTCTGTCCATTGGGGTTCTCCAGGCAAAAATGGTGGAGTGGGTTGCCATGCCCTCCTCCAGGTGATCTTCCCAACCCAGGTGTTGAACTGGAGTCTGCTGCATTGCAGGCAGATCCTTTATCAGCTGAGCTATCAGGGAAGCCCTAGGAAATCTCTATACTAGAAACAAATAGCTTAAAAAAGAAGAGAAGCAAAAGGTAAAGGAGAAAAGGAAAGATATACCATTTCAATGCAGAAGTTCCAAAGAAAAGCAAGGAGAGATAAGAAAATCTTCTTCAGTGATCAATGCAAAGAAATAGAAGAAAACAATATAATGGGAAAGACTAGAGGAGATCTCTTCAAGAAAATTAGAGATACCAAGGGAACATTCCAAGCAAAGATGGGCACAATAAAGGACAGAAACACTGTGGACCTAACAGAAGCAGAAGATATTAAGAAGAGGTGGCAAGAATACACAGAAGAACTATACAAAAAGATCTTCATGACCCAGATAACCACGATGGTATGATCACTCACCTAGAGGCAGACATCTTGGAATGTGAAGTCAAGTGGGCCTTAGGAAGCATCACTACACACAAAGCTAGTGGAGGTGATGGAATCCCAGTTGAGCTATTTCAAATCCTGGGAGATGATGCTGTGAAAATGCTGCACTCAATATGCCAACAAATTTAGAAAACTCAGCAGTAGCCACAGGACTGGAAAAGGTCAGTTTTCATTCCAATCCCAAATAAAGTCAATGCCAAAGAATGTTCAAACTACCACACAATTGTACTCATCTCACACACTAGTAAACTAATGCTCAAAGTTCTCCAAGTCAGGCTTTAATAGTATGTGAACCATGAACTTCCAGATGTTCAAGCTGGGTTTAGAAAAGGCAAAGAAACCAGAGATCAAATTGCCAACATCCGCTGGATCATTAAAAAAGTAAGAGAATTCCAAAAAACACCTACTTCTGCTTTATTGATTATGTGAAAGCCTTTGACCCTGTGAATCACAACAAACTGTGGAAAATTCTTCAAGAGATGAGAATACCAGATCACCTGACCTGTCTCTTGAGAAATCTGTATGCAGGTCAAGAAGCAACAGTTAGAACTGGACATGGAACAACAGACTGGTTCCAAATAAGAAAGGCCGTATATTGTCACCCTGCTTATTTAACTTATATGCAGAGTACATCAAGTGAAAATGATGTAGTGGATGAAGTACAAGCTGGAATCAAGATTGCCAGGAGAAATAAAAATAAGCTTAGATATGCAGATGACATTACCTTTATGGCAGAAAGCGAAGAAGAACTAAAGAGCCTCTTGATGAAAGTGAAAGAGGAGAATGCAAAAGCTGGCTTAAAACTCAACATTCAGAAAACTAAGATCATGACATCTAGTCCCATCACTTCATGGCAAAGAGATGAGGAAACAATGGAAACAGTGACAAACTTCATATTTTTGGGCTCCAAAATCACTGAAGATGGTGACTGCAGCCATGATATTAAAAGGAACTTGCTTCTTGGAAGAAAAGCTGTGACCAACCTAGACAGCATATTAAAAAGTAGAGACATTACTTTGTCAACAAAGGTCCATCTAGTCAAAGCAACGGTTTTTCCAGTAGTCTTGTATGGATCTGAGATTTGTACTATAAACAAAACTGAGCGCCAAAAAAATTGCTTTTGAACTGTGGTGTTGAAGAAGACTCTTGAGCGTCCCTTGGACTGCAAGAAATTCCAACCTGTCCATCCTAAAGGAAATCAGTCCTGAATATTCATTGGAAGGACTGATGCTGAAGCTGAAGCTGCAATACTTTCGCCACTTGATGTGAAGAACTGACTCATTAGAAAAGGCCCTGATACTCAGAAAGACTGAAGGTGGGAGGAGAAGGGTACTGTTGCATGGCATCACCGACTCAATGGACATGAGTTTAAGCAACCTCTGGGAGCCGGTGATGGACAGGGAAGACTAGCGTGCTGCAGTCCATGGGGTCACAAAGATTTGGACACGACTGAGTGACTGACCTAATCTGAACTGAACTGAGAAACTAATGGCAGCACTTTTTCAGTCCTGGTTTCTTTCTGTTCTAGAAAATACTGTGACTGTCTTCCATCCATTGGTACCAAACACATATTTGCCTTTCTCTTTCCATATGCGTTCTCCTTTGCCTGGAATCTCTTTCCAAATCTTTAGTTTCAACACCTAGTTCACATTAGTTTCATCTCTTCCATAAGGCTTAGGAGAATTTCTTCACTCCTCATGTGCAGAGCTTTGCTATCAACAATCTTATACACATTAACTTAACTAATTCTCACAAAACACTATGAGAAATATAATATTATTGTCCCCATTTTACAGATGAGGAAACTGGGGCATAGGAAGTTGAGAAACTTGCCCAGGATTTGAACCCAAACAGTCTGGCTCCAAAGTTCAGCTCTTACTCACTATTTTTCACTGATGGATACTTGTCTTAGTCCTGTCTGCACTTACCTGTCACTGGTCTAAACCCTTGCAGTATGTGTCACTTAAATACATGATTAAATATTTAATAAAATGAAATAGTTGAAATATTAACAAGAATATGTGCTTATATAACATATATCGATGAGGAAAATTCACCAAAATTTCACTAGAAGCCAGGTATTCTAATTCAGAATTCCACCTACCACATGATTTTAACCATCCTCTATGGTAAAGTGGAAGTGTGTTTACCTTTCTTCTCACTTGGAGAAAATCTTCAGTTTGTCCTCTAGCTCTCTCCACAATTATAAGACAGGAATATTCTATGTTAGTCGCTCAGCCGTGTCTGACTCTGTGATGCCATGGACTGTAGCCCCCAGGCTCCTCTGCCCATGGAATTCTCCAGTCAATAATACTGGAGTGGGTTGCCATTTCCTTCTTCAATTCTGCCCTTAATTCAAATTCAAATTAAAGAAGACCTAGTCACCATTTTTTTTCTTTATTATTTATTTTCCATGTTAAATATTTTGGTCGCAATGAGTGAATCCTCTAATCTTTTAAAGTCAGAATTAGCAAGAATGTCTTCTGCTGGTTTATTGCATTATGTTCCCCATTTTGATAAATCTCATCTTGTCTGATACAAGATGTCTAAACTTGGTGAGAGATTTGGGCAGTCCCTTATCTTTATGAGCTTCAGTTTCCTCTTACTGGTTCCTACAAGCGTTAAAGTAAGTCAGTCCTTCTCTTCCATCCCTGCCTGTGTCATACTCTCTTCTGAGCAAACCACCATTCTGAATTCTGAGTCTTTCTTCTTTGAACTCTTGTATCTCCTTCATTTTCCATATACTTCAGCATCCCTCACTTCCATGATCCACTGCCCTTTCCCTCTCTGCCCTCTGTCCATTTCTTGGATTCCAAAAAAAGCTGACTTTCTCTAGCTACCTCAGCAATTTCAAGCAGGCTGACACCATTTAGTTTCCTATCCTTCACACAGGACCATACTAGTCAATATGTGCTATTCTGCTTTCACCAGGTCTTTACTGTTTCCTCTTAACTGCTGTAGCTGTATTTCCCAGAGGGTTATGAATCTTTCCCCAGGTGTGATGCTCTGCCTACACTAATAAGTGTGTTATAACAAAAGCCTCCTCCTATTTCCAACCCTCTCATTATTCAAAGGCCAGAAAATATTCTGCCCCTCTCTGTGCACTAAGTATCTCACATGGCACTCACCCCAGAGCACTTATGCAGAAACCCACGTTCAGAATAACAGCATCACCATCATCACATTGGCCAACATTTACTGAGTGCCCTTAATAGATCAATCACTGTGCCTCAGACATAAAACATCTCATTCAATCCTCATATTTCCATGTAATCTGTCCTACTGCATCCCCATTTTACTGCTGAGATACAAGTCTAGAAACTAAATGACCTGCTAGAGACTAAATGACCTGGAAAACAGAAGCTGTCTACTCTTTCTTGTATTAGCTGTGTGACTATCTTACTATTCACCAGAACCTAGGCTCTGGAATATCAGGATCACGTATGTATTATTCATGTCTGTATCCCCAGGGCTTAGCATGGCACCTGGGCACACAGTCAATGATCGATAAGCCTTTGTTAAGTGAAGATAACACATTTCCAAAGAGAGGAAACTATTTCTCCCCCTCAAGTTATAGATTCAGTGGCTGTACCCTAACACAAAGCCACATCCATGTGTGTTCAATGCTGCAGCTGTAACTGTGTGTGCCAGTAACTGTATTTAACTAGATATTTTTTAATATAATTAATTGTCTTTGGAAAGCAACCAATTTTAGCTTATATTTAAGACAGCTTCTATTAAGTTTTATATGAAGAAAAGAATTTATTGAAATGTAAAGTATTTGTATCTAGGAGTTCTAGAAAATGATAATGTGTATATAAACATTATTTCCCTTATCTTCTGAAATCAAAAGACATCTTTAATACTAAATGATGTTGGGTCAAAAGGTTATTATTTTGCAATTACCTGTGTGTGTGTGTGTGCTTACCATTGTGGCTGCTCTTATGCAATTATAAGAAAATAAGAGTATTTTGTTTAGTTGATCACTGCTAAGCAATTTAGCAGCAGCAGCAACCTAACTGTAATGGTTCATTTCACAGCCCCTACTAGGGACTTTTAACATTTCCTAAATGTAGTCTGAACTTCTCCAGAGGTTCACTTCCTCCAGAAGTGCAGGAGACACAGGAGACATGGGTTAGATCCCTGGGTGGGGAATATCCCTTGAAGGAGGATATGGCTACAGTCAAAGGGTCACAAAGAGTTGGACACAACTGAAGTGACAGGACACACACAAATGTGGTTTAAAATGGCAAATTAGCTTTGGGAATAAAATCATGTAATACATCACCATGTCAGAATAAAGAATTTCTGATATGATAGCTCCTATTAAATAAAAAAGACACTGAATAAATGATTTATTAATTTCATGACCATTCTCAGTCGTGTCCGACTCCTTGTGGCCCCATTGACTATAGCCCACCAGATTATTCTGTCTGTGGAATTTTCCAGGCAAAAATACTGGAGTAGTTTGCCATTTCTTACTCCAAAGGAGCTTCCTGACCCAGGGATAAAACTCTCATCTCTTTCATGCCTCCTGCACTGGCAGGTGGATTCTTTACAACTAGTTTCACCTGATGAGTCTAATAGTCTTCTGGATAAGGTGAAAGGTGAATTCGCTCAGTCATGTCCGACTTTTTGTGACCCCACGGACTGTATCCTACCAGGCTCTTCCGTCCATGGGATTTTCCAGGCAAGAGTACTGGAGTGGGTTGCCATTTCCTTCTCCAGAGGATCTTCCCAACCCAGGGATCAAACCCAGGTCTCCCACACTGTAGGCAGACGCTTTACCATCTGAGCCAACAGGGAAGTCTTCTGGATAAGACTGCACAAACCAATTATTTGTAACTAATATCCTTAACTTTTTGTAATCAAGATAGAGATTAAAAATATATAACCCTATACAAAGTACCTGATAACTATTTAAAAGAAATATTAATTCTTCCTGATTCATGATCAAAATCTTATAATCATTCATTATTCTATATTCCTGAGACTTTTCAACTATTTTCCAAGAATGATAGACACGTTCAGGAAAAAAAAAAGAATCTGAATTAAAGACATCACCATACTCATTAGTTCTTAGGAAAATTCTTTTTGTCTCATGAACACCCAATCTGAGAGCATTGATTAAATCTATCTTCAAGACAATCTAATTAAATTCTAGAATTAAATATCTAAAAATTAATTCTTCCCAAACTTAGTGAACATCCTTTGGTCTGATGATGTATTTTTTTCTTCAGTGTGTAAAATCTTTTCAGCAAAATCGATAAAACTTTCCTAAGGAAATGCCGTATTTGGTTTATTAGGTCCCATTTAGGTTGCTAATAGAAATGAACCAGTTCTGCAAGCATGTAAGGAAAATGGTAATTTTTATGAACAGAAAAGATTTCTTTTCAACAAACTGAGGGTCAAGTTGGTGTTTTATACCTATAAATATAGGAGATATATTCTTTAAAGTGAAAGAGAAGTCTCTCAGTCGTGTTCGACTCTTTGCGACCCCATGGACACCAGGCTCTTCCGTCCATGGGATTTTCTAGGCAAGAGTACTGGAGTGGGTTGCCATTTATTCTTTAAAGGTTCAAATAAATAGAGTCACCATGGATATTAATTTTTACCCAAAGATATTCACTGCAGGTTTAATTACAACAGTGAAAATGGTAGAAACTAACTGACTAAACTGACTCTGCATATAAGTTCAGTTCAGTTCAGTCGCTCAGTCATGTCCGACTCTCCATGACCCCATGAATCACAGCACGCCAGGCCTCCCTGTCCATCACCAACTCCCAGAGGTCACTCAAACTCACGTCCATCAAGTCGGTGATGCCATCCAGCCATCTCATTCTCTGTCGTCCCCTTCTCCTCCCGCCCCCAATCCCTCCCAGCATCAGAGTCTTTTCCAGTGAGTCAACTCGTCGCATGAGGTGGCCAAAGTATTGCAGTTTCAGCTTTAGCATCAGTCCTTCCAATAAACACCCAGGATTGATCTCCTCTAGAATGGACTGGTTGGATCTCCTTGCAGTCCAAGGGACTCTCAAGAGTCTTCTCCAGCACCACAGTTCAAAAGCATCAATTCTTCGGCGATCAGCTTTCTTCACAGTCCAACTCTCACATCCATACATGACCACTGGAAAAACCATTGCCTTGACTACACGGACCTTTGTTGGCAAAGTAATGTCTCTGCTTTTTAATATACTATCAAGGTTGGTCATAACTTTCCTTCCAAGGAGTAAGTGTCTTTTAATTTCATGGCTGCAATCATCATCTGCAGTTACCAGCCCATAATTTCACCATGGATTAGCTAAGGCTTAGAGTTTTTAAATATTTTGCCTGAGATTGCACTGTTATAAAAGAAAAACAATGAATCAAACCTGGATATTAAAGTTTCCAATCCAAGAGATTTCCCAATACTCTGTATAACTATTACTCCTCAGTGACCGTCACTTCTTCCCTCTCACTTCTCCAGTTAGCCAGATTCTATCAGTTCTTTAACTCTTGCCTCTTCCGCGAAGCTGTTCTTGGCTGTGCCCAAATCACAGTGGTGGTTTTCTGAATGTCTGTCAAGTCTCCTCGAGTTCATTATGGCCTTGAAGCTCTTGGAAGTGAGCACCTTCTCAAAGCCTTCTTTAAGAGGTTTTATTCTCCCTCTCCCTTCCCTCAAGCTTTAATTCTCTGCAAAACTGTTGGTACAATGGAAAGAGCCCTGTGCAGTTATGAAGGCAAGAAAGAGTAGGATAAAGCTCACCCGCAGGAGGAAGCTCATTTTGCAAGAAGTGCAAAAACAGAGAGCAAATGTGGAGAGTTTACTGAATGCAGAATGGGACCATGAGAGCAGGCGATTCTCTGAGCAGGAAGTGGCCAGAGGCTGAGAAATTAACCTTCCAGAAAACACATGTCCTGAAATGCTATTGCTACAATAGAAACCATTCAGAAGGCATTCGCTGATAATCATTTTCTGGTGGAGAAGTCAAGGTGATCTTATAAAAAAAATAAAACTAGCAAATAGTTATAGTGTCATAATAATATTTGTTGAACTTTCACTGTGTTCAGATGTTTGTTAAGGATTTTACATGCATTATTTCTTTCAGCCCTGACAACGGGTGATTTTACATTTGAGAGAAATAAGGCTTTAAAGGGTTAACAAAACTTGTTCCAGCATACTGCAAATAAATGCTGGAGCTTATTCAGAACCAGGTTTATGTGCCCTTATGAGCCTGCATATTTTACTGCACAAATTGTTGCTTTAAAGATAATCATTTGCTGTGCATGGTCTTTGGTGCTTTTATCTCCAGGAGCTTGTCCAACCAAACCTATGTTCACCCAAATTCAGATAATTGTTTCCAAACCAAAGTGGGGGTTGGGGGAAAGACAGTTCTCTTGCCAGGCCACTGGCTGAGTGAGAAGCTAAAATGTAATGCTTCTGAGCACTGTGAGAAAGAGATGTGCTCAGTCACTCAGTCATGTCCAACTCTTTGTGACCCCACGGATGGTAGTCCACCAGGTTCCTCTGTCCATGGGATTTCCCAGGCAAGAATACTGGAGTAGGTTGCCGTGCCCTCCTCCAGGAGATCTTCCTGACCTGACCCAGAGATCAAACTCATGTCTCCTTCATTGGCAGGTGGATTCATTACCACTGAGACATCTGGGAAGCCCAGTAATGACATACATGTTCATATAAGGATTAATTGCTATGCCCCACTCCTGGGAATTGATGGTATTTGGGAGAAAAGAATTTCATTTTCCCTTTAAGTGTACTTGGTATTAACAAGAATTGGATGCCAGGACACAAGCTACAGTGAACGCAGCCCTCTCGGTTCATCTGGATTTGATCAGGAAGCTTCTGTCATTTGCCTCCTGACCATGGCTGTTAGACACAGCAGAACTTGTCCCACAGGCTATGCAGCTATTGGCAGGTCCCCAGGGAGACTCTCTGAGTGTTTAATATTGGTTGTACTCCTTCCTGGAGAGAGGAATGCAGTGGATGTCTGAAAAATAAAGGTGTGGGAAAGAAAGATACAGCAGGGACAATATGAATACATCAGGGATCTGGGCATGGATGACATTTCACAAAGCCATCTGAGAGGATTTTGGACTCTGGTCAAACATTTCAAGCAGCTTCTGATCACGCTTTATTTTGAAAACACATTCAAATAGGATGGAAATATTCACATGTAACACAAAAAGTGTCTGAAAGAAGAAACGTTCCAAATGTTCTCACTGGCAGAAGTCTTCAAAGACCAAGAAAAATCTGGGACTGAGTTAATGTGTTAGATGTTACAAAATTAGTTAACATGATCGATAAGCATATTATGTCTACCATGATTTCAGTCAGTTCAGTTCAGTTCGGTCGCTCAGTCGTGTCCGACTCTCCGCGACCCCATGAATCACAGCATGCCAGGCCTCCCTGTCCATCACCAACTCCCGGAGTTCACTCAAACTCATGTCCACAGAGTCGGTGATGCCATCCAGCCATCTCATTCTCCGTCGTCCCCTTCTCCTCCCGCCCCCAACCTTTCCCAGCATCAGAGTCTTTTCCAGTGAGTCAACTCGTCGCATGAGGTGGCCAAAGTATTGGAGTTTCAGCTTTAGCATCAGTCCTTCCAACGAACACCCAGGACTGATCTCCTTTAGAATGGACTGGTTGGATCTCCTTGCAGTATAAGGGACTCTCAAGAGTCTTCTCCAGCACCACAGTTCAAAAGCATCAATTCTTCGGCAATCAGCTTTCTTCACAGTCCAACTCTCACATCCATACATGACCACTGGAAAAACCAGAGCCTTGACTAGACGGACCTTTGTTGCCATCTGCTAAATCTGCCTTGACAAAGAGCACAAGGCTATGGTTCCAGACATGGAGGTATGTGGATCAGAGCTGGGACTGAGCTTCAGGAAGGATCTGCTTAATGAAACAATGTTGCAGAGGCTCCTTTAGTCCTGCAGATACCACTAGGTGGCTGTTTTCCAAACTGTGCTCTGCAGGGCAGTGTCCACTTGGGATTTCGGGGTCAAACTAGTGTTATATGGTTATATAAATTTAGCAAACACTGTAAACTATGCCCTCACCTTAGAGATTGTGTGTGTATGAGTGTGTGTGTGTGCTCAGTCATGTCCGACTCTTTGTGACCCCACAGACTGCAGCCCACCAGGGTCCTCTGTTCATGGGATTTTCCAGGCAAGAAAAATGGAGTGGGTTGTCATTTCCTCCTCCAGGGGATTTTCCCGACCCAGAGATAGAATGTGCGTTTCCTGTGTCCTGCATTGGGAGGTGGATTCTTTACTACTGAACCATTAAGCCCCCTTATAGATTTTACAATGTATATTAAAGGTTTATGAAGAGCTACAGTACCCACTCCAGTACTCTTGCCTGGAAATCCCATGGACGGAGGAGCCTGGTGAGCTGCAGTCCATGGGGTCGCACAGAGTCAGACACGACTGAAGCGACTTAGCAGCAGCAGCAGCAAGAGCTCCAGTAGAGGGAGGAGGGAGGGGTGTTCAAGACAGAGGGGGCATAGGTATACTTATGACTGATTCATGTTGAAGTTTGGCAAAAACCAACTCAATACTGTAAAGCAATTATCTTTCAATTAAAACTAAATTAATTTAATTAAAAAAAAAAGAGCTATGGTGGCTCAGTAGGTAAAGAATCTGCCTGCAATGCGGGAGATGCAGGTTCAATCCCTGTGTCAGAAAGCTCCCCTGGAGAAGGAAATGGAAGCTCCCTCTAATATTATTGCCTGGGAAATCCCATGGATAGAGGAGCCTGGGGGGCTACAGTCCATGGGATCACAGCGACTTAGTGACTGATCACCAACACGTGAAAATTCTATAATTAGGAAAGTTGCTTGATTGCACCCTAATTTTTTTTGGCCCCACTGTGTGGCTTGTAGGATCTTAAATATCCAACCAGTGATTGAACCTTGGCCCCCTGCAGTGAAAGTGTGAGTCCTAACCACTGGATCACTAAGGAACTCCTTTAATTCAATGCTTATCTTTTGATCATGGGTCTCTTTTTCATACACTACTATTACTATTATTAGTTTTAGTAGTAATAAAAGTGAATAATACTGAGTACCTACTCTATGTTAGGCATTGGTTGGAAGTGAAATAAATGTGTAAACTCATTTCCTCATGTCAGTCAACATGTATTAATAGTATTCATTGCCACTACCATCATTTCACAGATAAGCATATTGGGGCACAGAGGAATTGATGCAAGATCACATAAAAACTGTGTAGTGGAGCCTGGCTTAAAATCCAGGTGGTCTCAAACTCTGCTCCATCATTTCAACACCAAACCAAAGTTACTCAGCCAATGTCAACAAACGAGATGCAGTTCAGCTGAGACATACTGATGACTAAAACTGTGAAGTATAATAAAAAATTTAAGCCATGTTTTCAGCCATTCCAAAATTTGAGGACATGAAATGATGTTTGAAAGCCATTTGTGTCTAACATTTTGAATTCAGTAATTATTACCTCAGATCAGTTCAGTTCAGTTCAGTCGCTCAGTTGTGTCTGACTCTTTGCAACCCCATGAATCACAGCACGCCAGGCCTCCCTGTCCATCACCAACTCCCGGAGTTCACTCAAACTCATGTCCATCGAGTTGGTGATGCCATCCAGCCATCTCATTCTCTGTTGTCCCCTTCTCCTCTTGCCCCCAATCCCTCCGAGCATCAGAGTCTTTTCCAGTGAGTCACTCTTCACATGAGGTGGCCAAAGTATTGGGAGTTTCAGCTTTAGCATCAGTCCTTCCAATTAACACCCAGGACTGATCTCCTTTAGAATGGACTGGTTGGATCTCCGTGCAGTCCAAGGGACTCTTAAGAGTCTTCTCCAACACCACAGTTCAAAAGCATCAATTCTTCGGGGCTCAGCTTTCTTCACAGTCCAACTCTCACATCCATACATGACCACGGGAAAAACCATAGCCTTGACTAGACGGACCTTTGTTGGCAAAGTAATGTCTCTGCTTTTTAATATGCTATCTTGGTTGGTCATAACTTTCCTTCCCAGGAGTAAGCGTCTTTTAATTTCATGGCTGCAATCAGCATCTGCATTGATTTTGTAGCTCAAAAAAATAAAGTTGGACACTGTTTCCACTATTTCTCCATCTATTTCCCATGAAGTGATGGGACCAGATGCCATGATCTTTCTTTTCTGAATGTTGAGCTTCAAGCCAACCTTTTCACTCTCCTCTTTCACTTTCATCAAGAGGCTTTTGAGTTCCTCTTCACTTTCTGCCATATGGGTGGTGTCATCTGCATATCTGAGGTGATTGATATTTCTCCCGGCAATCTTGATTCCAGCTTGTGCTTCTTCCAGCCCAGCATTCCTCATGATGTACTCTGCATATAAGTTAAATAAGCAGGGTGACAATATACAACCTTGACATACTCCTTTTCCTATTTGGAACCAGTCTGTTGTTCCATGTCAAGTTCTAACTGTTGCTTCCTGACCTGCATACAGGTTTCTCAAGAGGCAGCTCAGGTGGTCTGGTATTCCTATCTCTTCCAGAATGTTCCACAGTTTATTATGATCCACACAATCAAAGGCTTTGGCATAGTCAATGAACCAGAAATAGATGTTTTTCTGGAACTCTCTTGCTTTCTCCATGATCCAGTGGATGCTGGCAATTTGAACTCTGGTTCCTCTCCCTTTTCTAAAACCAGGTTGTACATCTGGAAGTTCACAGTTCACGTATTGCCGAAGCCTGGCTTTGTGAATTTTGAGCATGACTTTACTAGTGTGTGAGATGAGTGCAATTGTGCGGGAGTTGAGCATTCTTTGGCATTCCCTTTCTTTGGGATTGGAATGAAGACTGACCTTTTCCTGGCTCCCAGCGCACAGAAGCGTGGCCAAGAGGAGCTACCCCACTGCCGAGGGCAGGGGCAGTGGCCGAGAGGAGCTACCCCAAGTCCAAGTGGCGGCAGTTGCGCGAGTGCAGGAAGGCTGAAAGGAGCTACTCCACATTCAAGGTCAGGAGGGGTGACCGTGAGGAGATACCCCTCGTCCAAGGTAAGGTGCAGCAACTGTGCTTTGCTGGAGCAGCTGTGAAGAGATACCCCATGACCAAGGTAAGAGATACCCAAATAAGACGGTAGGTATTGCAAGGGGGCATCAGAGGACCGACACACTGAAATCATAATCACAGAAAACTAGTCAATCTGATTACACAGACCACAGCCTTGTCTAACTCAATGAAACTAAGCTATGCCGTGTCGGGCCACCCAAGACGGGCGGGTCATGGTAGAGAGGTCTCACAGAATTTGGTCCACTGGAGAAGGGAATGGCAAACCACTTCAGTATATTTGCCTTGAGAACCCCATGAACAGTATGAAAAGGCAAAATGATAGGATATTGAATGAGGAATTCTGCAGGTCAGTAGGTGCCCAGTATGCTACTGGAGATCAGTGGAGAAATAACTCCTGAAAGAATGAATGGATGGAGCCAAAGCAAAAAAAAAAAAAATACTTGTTGTGGATGTGACTGGTGATAGAAGCAAGGTCCAATGCTGTAAAGAGCAATATTGCATAGGAACCTTGAATGTTAGGTCCATGAATCAAGGCAAATTGGAAGTGGTCAAACAGGAGATGGCAAGAGTGAACATAGACATTCCAGTAATCAGTGAACTAAAATGGACTGGAATGGGTGAATTTAACTTAGATGACCATTATATCTACTACTGTGGGCAGGAATCCCTTAGAAGAAATGGAGTAACCATCATGGTCAACAAAAGAGTCCGAAATGCAGTACTTGGATGCAATCTCAAAAACGACAGAATGATCTCTGTTCGCTTCCAAGGCAAACCATTCAATATTAGAGTATTCCAAGCCTATGCCCCAGCCAGTAAGGCTGAAAAAGCCAAAGTTGAATGGTTCTATGAAGACCTACAAGACTTTTTAGAACTAACACCCAAAAAAGATGTCCTTTTCATTGGGGACTGGAATGCAAAAGTAGGCAGTCAAGAAACACCTGGAGTAACAGGCAAATTTGGCCTTGGAGCACAGAATGAAGCAGGGCAAAAGCTAATAGAGTTTTGCCAAGAGAACGCACTGGTCATAGCAAACACTGTCTTTCAACAACACAAGAGAAGACTCTACACATGGACATCCCCAGATGGTCAACACCAAAATCAGATTGATTATATTCTTTGCAGCCAGTGATGGAGACTCTCTATACCGTCAACAAAAATAAGACCAGGAGCTGACTGTGGCTCAGATCATGAACTCCTTATTGCCAAATTCAGATTGAAATTGAAGAAAGTAGGGAAAACCACTAGACCATTCAGGTATGACCTAAATCAAATCCCTTATGATTATACAGTGGAAGTGAGAAATAGATTTAAGGGAGTAGATCTGATAAACAGAGTGCCTGATGAACTATGGATAGAGATTCGTGACATTGTACAGGAGACAAGGACCAGACCATCCCCATGGAAAAGAAATGCAAAAAAAGCAAAATGGCTGTCTGAGGAGGCCTTACAAATAGCTCTGAAAAGAAGAGAAGTGCAAAGCAAAGGGGAAAAGGAAAGATATAAGCATCTGAATGCAGAGTTCCAAAGAACATCAAGGAGAGATAAGAAAGCCTTCCTCAGCGATCAATGCAAATAAATAGAGGAACACAACAGAATAGGAAAGACTAAGGATCTCTTCAAGAAAATTAGAGATACCAAGGGAACATTTCATGCAAAGATGGGCTTGATAAAGGACAGAAATGGTATGGACCTAAGAGAAGCAGAAGATATTAAGAAGAGGTGGCAAGAATATACAGAAGAACTGTACAAAAAAGATCTTCACAACCAAGATAATCACGATGGTGTGATCACTCACCTGGAGCCAGACATCTTGGAATGTGAAGTCAGGTGGGCCTTAGAAAACGTCACTATGAAAAACGTTAGTGGAGGTGATGGAATTCCAGTTGAGCTATTTCAAATCCTGAAAGATGATGCTGTGAAAGTGCTGCACTCAATTATCCAGCAAATGTGGAAAACTCAGCAGTGACCACAGGACTGGAAAAGGTCACTCTTCACTCCAATCCCAAAGAAAGGCAATGCTAATGACATAATGGGGATAATACCTCGCATCTTCCTTTGGAATAACCCTAATTGGTCTTTAATTTATTTATAAGAATAAATCTCTCCTTTTTGCTAATGTATAGAAATCATTTCCTGTTATCTCTTTAATGCTTTACTTTCATGATTTCTCACTAATCTAGAAGTTACATATGGTTGCTGTTTTTATCACTTTTTCTTATTAGATACTGACTTTCTAAAAAAAAAATGTTCAGTTCAGTTCAGTCGCTCAGTCGTGTCCAACTCTTTGCGACCCCATGAATCACAGCATGCCAGGCCTCCCTGTCCATCACCAACTCCCGGAGTTCACTCAAACTCATCTCCATAGAGTCGGTGATGCCATCCAGCCATCTCATTCTCTGTCGTCCCCATCTCCTCCCGCCCCCAATCCTTCCCAGCATCAGAGTCTTTTCCAGTGAGTCAACTCGTCGCATGAGGTGGCCAAAGTAATGGAGTTTCATCTTTAGCATCAGTCCTTCCAATGAACACCCAGGATTGAGCTCCTTTAGAATGGACTGGTTGGATCTCCTTGCAGTCCAAGGGACTCTCTAGAGTCTTCTCGAAAAAGTTCATTTTACAAAATTTAATTTTTTTCATTATTAAATAAAATTAAACATAATAGTCCAACAACCAGAAAATCAATTTTGTGAAACTATTAATATCCCCATCTCCCTGGAGAACTTTATATTTACTGGATTTAATTTTTACTTGACATTTGCTGTCTCACCAAAATGGAATTTTTTTTAAAATAACACTGAAGCTATCATATTTACAAGAGAAACAAATAATTCACCATGAAAAAAGCTGACCTGAATAATTAGACAACATGAGGATTGTCTCAAATTTCTACTTCTGTCCTCCGATATACCTTTTCTTTAATACTTAAGACATATTTGCATGCTGCTGCTACTGCTAAGTCACTTCAGTTGTGTCCGACCCTGTGCGACCCCATAGACGGCAGCCCACCAGGCTCCCCCGTCCCTGGGATTCTCCAAGCAAGAACACTGGAGTGGGTTGCCATTTCCTTCTCCAATGCATGAAAGTGAAAAGTGAAAGTGAAGTCGCTCAGTCGTGTCCGACTCTTCGCGACCCCACGGACTGCAGCCTACCATAGAAAGTTACTAAACAAATTGCCACAAACGGCACTAGCACCTAGTCCCAAGACAGGAAAATATTTGAAACTTAAGTGTGGTCACGGACAAAATATAAATCAATATTTTCCTGTATGATTTTGTATAAAATATTTTTTCTTTTTTTTACAATATTATTAGGTGGAGCTCAAGAAACTATTAATAGTTGTAAGAGCACACGATTATCACTAAATCCAACGTATTTTTAAATTTTGGTTTCGAAAAGTAACCGGCTTCAAAAAATTAAAAACACAACTATCATATTATGCAGCAAAGTTCTGGGTATATATCCAAAGAAAATGAAATTAGTGCTCAAAGAGATAGCTTCACTCTCATGGTCACTGCAACATTGTTTACAATATGGAAACAGCTTGAGCATTTTTCAACAGATAAATAGATTAAAAACCTGTAGTTTATATGTACAACAGAGTATTATTCATCACAAAAAGGAAGGAAATTCTGCTATTTGTGAAACATGGGTGAAACTGAAGGACATTATGCTAAGTGATAAAGTCAGACTCTTTGGTGACCCCATGAAGTATAGCCCTCCAGGCTCCTTTGTCCATGGAATTCTCCAGAAAGAATACTGGAGTGGGTTACCATTCCTTTCTCCAGGGGTTCTTCCCACCCCAGGGATGGAACCAGGTCTCCTGCATTGCAGGCAGATTCTTTACTCTCTAGCCACCAGGGAAGCCCATAAGCCAAACAGAGAAGACAAATGCTATGATCTCGCTTATACTTGAAATCTACTAATTTCAGACTCATAGAACCAGATGGCTTGCCAAGGGCTGGGGGTTGGCAGGGGTGAGAAACCAGCAAGATGTTCGTCAAAGGGTAAATATTTCCAGTGATAAATACATAAATTCCATGGATCTAAGTGCTTGAGTGGGTGTTAAGTCACTTGAGTCATGTAAGACTCTTTACGACCCCATAGACTGTAGCCCTCCAGGCTCCTCTGTTCATGGGGATTCTCCAGGCAAGAATACAGGAGTGGGTTGCATGCCTGACTCCAGGGGATCTTCCCAACCCAGGAATCCAACCCAGTCTCCCGCATTGCAAGCAGATTCTTTACCTTCTGATCTACCAGGGAGGCCCCAACCTGGTAATAATACTTAGTAATACCGGATAGATAAGTGGTAAAGAATCGGCCTGCAATGCAAGAGTCTGCCTGCAATGCAGGAGGCCTGGTTTCGATCCCTGGGACAGCAAGATCCCCTGGAAAATGGCAACCCACTCCAGTACTCTAGCCTAGAAAATCTCATGGACAGAGGAGCCTGGCAGACTACAGTCCATGAGGTCACAACAGTCAGACAAGAGTTAGCAACTAAACCACAACCCTTGTGTAACTGAAACTTGCTAAGAAAGTAGATGTTGTATTCTCACCACAAAATATTGCAAAAAGGTAACCATGTGAGGTGGTGGATTTATTAACTTGTCATTTAATTCTGGTAATCATTTTTATAATATATGTATATAAAACAAAATGTTGTATACTGTTAAAATATCATATAGTTCAATCTAAAATATCATAGCAGTCAGTCAAACAGTTCAGTCATTCAGTCGTGTCCAACTTTGCAACCCCATGAATCACAGCACGCCAGGCCTCCCTGTCCATCACCAACTCCCGGAGTTCACTCAAACTCATGTCCACCGAGTCGGTGATGCGATCCAACCATCTCATCCTCTGTCATCCACTTCTCCTCCTGCCCCCAAGCCCTTCCAGCATCAGGGTCTTTTCCAGTGAGTCAACTCGTCACATGAGGTGGCCAAAGTCATGGAGTTTCAGCTTCAGCATCAGTATTTCCAATGAACACCCGGGACTGATCTCCTTTAGGATTGACTGGCTGGATCTCCTTGCAGTCCAAGGGACTCTCAAGAGTCTTCTCCAACACCACAGTTCAAAAGCATCAATTCTTCGGTGATCAGCTTTCTTCACAGTCCAACTCTCACATCCATACATGACCACTGGAAAAACCATAGCCTTGATTAGACGGACCTTTGTTGGCAAAGTAATGTCTCTGCTTTTTAATATGCTATCTAGGTTGGTCATAATTTTCCTTCCAAGGAGTAAGCGTCTTTTAATTTCATGGCTGCAATCAGTATCAGCAGTGATTTTGGAGCCCCGAAAAATAAAGTCAGCCACTCTTTCCACTGTTTCCCCATCTATTTCCCATGAAGTGATGGGACCAGATGCCATGATCTTAGTTTTCTGAATTTTGAGATTTAAGCCACTTTTTCACTCTCCTCTTTCACTTTCATCAAGAGGCTCTTTAGTTCCCGTTCACTTTCTGCCATAAATGTAGTGTCACCTGCATACCTGAGGTTCTTGATTTTTCTCCCAGCAATCTTGATTCCAACTTGTGTTTCCTTCAGCCCAGCATTTTTCATGATGTACTCTGCATGTAAGTTAAATAAGCAGGGTGACAATATACAGCCTTGAAGTACTCCTTTTCTTATTTGGAACCAGTCTGTTTTTCCATGTCCTGTTCTAACTGTTGCATCCTAACCTGCATATACGTTTCTCAAGAGGCAGGTCAGGTGGTCTGGTATTCCCATCACTCTCAGAATTTCCAGAGTTTATTGTGATCCACACAGTCAAAGGCTTTGGCATAGTCAATAAGGAAGAAATAGATGTTTTCCTGGAACTCTCTTGCTTTATCGATGATCCAGTGGATATTGGCAATTTGATCTCTGATCCCTCTGCCTTTTCTAAAACCAGTTTGGACACCTGGAAGTTCACGGTTCATGTATTGCTGAAGCCTGGCTTGGAGAATTTTGAGCATGACTTTACTAGTGTGTGAGATGAGTACAATTGTGCAGTAATTTGAGCATTCTTTGGCATTGCCTTTCTTTGGGACTGGAATGAAGACTGACCTTTTCCAGTCCTGTGGCCACTGCTGACTTTTCCACATTTGCTGGCATATTGAGTGCAGCCCTTTCACAGCGTCATCTTTCAGGATTTGAAACAGTTCAACTGGAATTCCATCACCTCCACTAGCTTTGTTCATAGTGATGCTTTCTAAGGCCCACTTGACTTCACATTCCAAGATGTCTGGCTCTAGGTCAGTGATCACACCATTGTAATTATCTGGGTCGTGAAGCTCCTTTTTGTACAGTTCTTCTGTGTATTCTTGCCACCTCTTCTTAATATCTTCTGCTTCTGTTAGGTCCATACCATTTCTGTCCTTTATCGAGCCCATCTTTGCATGAAATTTTCCCTTGGTATCTCTAATTTTCTTGAAGAGATCTCTGCTGCTGCTGCTGCTGCTGCTAAGTCACTCCAGTTGTGTCCGACTCTGTGCAACCCCACAGACAGAAGCCCACCAGGCTCCCCCGTCCCTGGGATTCTCCAGGCAAGAACACTGGAGTGGGTTGCCATTTCCTTCTCCAATGTGTGAAAGTGAAAAGTGAAAGTGAAATCCGACCCTTAGCAACCCCATGGACTGCAGCCTACCAGGCTCCTCCATCCATGGGATTTTCCAGGCAAAAGTGCTGTAGTGGCTTGCCATTGCCTTCTCCAGAAGAGATCTCTAGTCTTTCCTATTCTGTTGTTTTCCTCTATTTATTTGCATTGATCGCTGAGGAAGGCTTTCTTATCTCTCCTTGCTGTTCTTTGGAACTCTGCATTCAGATGCTTATATCTTTCCTTTTCTCCTTTGCTTTTCGCTTCTCTTCTTTTCACAGCTATTTGTAAGGCCTCCTCAGACAGCCATTTTGCTTTTTTGCATTTCTTTTACATGGAGATGGTCTTGATCCCTGTCTCCTGTACAATGTCATGAACCTCCATCCATAGTTCATCAGTCACTTTGTCTACCAGATCTAGTCCCTTAAATCTATTTCTCACTTCCACTGTATAATCATAAGGGAATCTGAATGGTCTAGTGGTTTTCCCCACTTTCTTCAATTTCAATCTGAATTTGGCAATAAGGAGTTCATGATCTGAGCCACATTCAGCTCCTGGTCTTATTTTTGTTGACTGTATAGAGCATCTCCATCTTTGGCTGCAAAGAATATAATCAATCTTATTTCAGTGTTGACCATCTGGGGATGTCCATGTGTAGAGTCTTCTCTTGTGTTGTTGAAAGAGAGTGTTTGCTATGACCAGTGCATACTCTTGCCAAAACTCTATTAGCCTTTGCCCTTTTTCATTCTGTACTCCAAGGCCAAATTTGCCTGTTACTCATATAGTACAATCTAAATACGCTTTTTAAATGCAATTTTTATTTGTCTGTCATACCTCAGTAAAGCTAAGAAAAAAAGTAGCTTACTTCTCTCACATTTTTGAGCACCAGAATAAATTTAGTCATATATTGCAAAAATTATATAAAATTATATTATTTACTGACAAAACTTATGGATTCAAAACAATAACTCAACTTTGAAAAACTGAAATGTGGAGGACTCATCAAAAATGCTTAACAAGAATTTTATTGGTCTCCTGAATGGAATTTTTAATACTAGTAAAACAATATCAATGTGTGTTTGAATCAAATTTTCATCATTATTTTAAAATAGCTGATATTAAAAAAAATCAACAAAAATCCATATGCATGCATCATCACAAGTATTTTCAACATTATATTTTCACTTGGAAGAAAAGAACAAATCAAAATCATTAGGACTAGAGAATTACAAGTCCCTTGATGTATAATTGAAAGAAACTAAATTTTGGTCAATGGCAAGAAAAAGATTTGTAGTCAAATGGAGAAAATAGTGATACACACACTCCTGATATCTGATATCATCTACTTGTGATGATAAAGAACTGAAAGTGATCATCATTAAATAGTCTTCCTCAAAAATCACTAGCAGCTATTTCAAACATAAATACCTGATATAAAGCATATGTTCTTAGAAGGAAATTTATTAATTTAATACATTTCATGTGAATGTTTATACAAATTCAATATTTAATATTCTACCTAAAGCTTCATATTTTATTTTTCTTATAATATGAAAAAAGGTAATTTCTTTCAATAAGATGCATCTGAATACCCATAAATGTTATGAAAAATATTAAATGTCATGTACAATGCTGTATTCTATTAATACCACACACAATAAAAGATGTATTTTTGGAAACCCTCACCTAGTCATTCGAATCTACCCAGAATGCTTCAGTTTCCAGAATACTTTAACATGGATAAAAACCAACCTATTAATATCAAGATCCTGTTTCTTTTGTGCCTAACCTTGTGAGTAAATGTCACCCTAACGGATCTTACAGACAGTTCAAAGCTCTCTCAAATGGTATCACAGAGTATAAGCAAACTTTTCAATTCAGAGTGTGCTGTGTGAGTAGGGTAGGATGGGAAAGGAGGGGTGTACCCTAGCCCCAACCCTTCTTCTGTACACAGTGGCATTTAACTCTCATCTTAGGGATGCATCTCATTTCTAACAAAAAAATGGTCATACTTTTCTTTGCTGAAAGACCAGATAACCTTGGATTATCAGAATCAGCAAATCAGTCAAACATGTGGGATATTGAGAGTCAAGTATAGATACGGGCAATAGTAACAAAAATACAGTAAGGGAGAAGAAAAGAAGGAAAGCTGGGAGACAACTAAAGGGAAGAAGAAAGAGAAATGCCCATCATTCTAGAAAATACATCACAACAACCACAATAAGGTAAGCTCCTTCAGATTAAAGTTATAATTCCAACTCCACATGGTGACCAGCTGTGCCTCGCAATATCCATCAACGTATCATTCAAATTTACCATCTTACTCTACAGAACTTTGCCTAATGAATCCCACCTTATTCCTCTATTTTCTCTACTCAGACTCAGGTATAAAATGTGATTTGCTTTGTTATGGACTTTTTTTAACCTCTGCAACCCTCTCTTCAAACAAAATCTTAGGAGGCGCTCAATGAATAAAACAGAAAAATCACGTACTCCTCTGTGTTGAAGCCAGGAGGGAACCCCATGAAATTCTTTTAATGAAAGCATAGAATTTTTAGCTATGTTGTTTTGTGATCAACCTATATTATGTTCCATTTTTATTTGAGAGTTCTCTGTGTAAACAGCAGTGCCTCTCAAACTCTAATGAGCATTGTATGAATCATCTAGGGGTCTCGTTGAAACACAGATTCTGATTCAAGAGGTCTTGAGAGGAACCAGAGGGTCTTTATTTCTAACAAGCTCTCAGATTTTGCCAGTGCTGCTGGATCTTGGACTACAGGCTGCACAGTAAGGTCCCATGTTACTAGCTCTAAGCTGAACCTGGGGAAGAAAAATGAAAGTACAAATGTTCGTGTCCTGCCATTAAAGATCTTAAAAATAAAAGTAATCAATAGGAACTGATTATTGACTATAAAGCTTACTGCTTAACTTCTCCACTCAGAACTTGGCCATGTCAGGAACATCCTCAGGATCTCTACACCTCAGTTTTCTTCCATATTCAGATTCATTTTGGTTCAATGAATCTAAAGGCAAAGTGATATAAATCTAACTGCAAGTGCAGAGTGGGTCAAGAGATCCCAGGAGAGTCAGAGTAGTTGGAGACACTTCAAGTTAGATCCAGGCTGTGAGCTGGGATCAGGCATCAGGCAAGTTCGTAGCCTTGGCACGGCATTATTGGAGACTATGGGCTCCAACGCTGAAGTCACTCACAGGAGTTCCGCAATGCCATGCCCCTCATGGTATTTGCCCTGGATGAAAGGAATGAGAAAGAACAACATTCTGATAGTGACACAAATGATTCAACACACAAGTCTCCAGGGACTAGGCAGATAAGGTAAATGAGTGACACTGTCCCCAGGCCAACAGGGTCTAATATCACAGGAGTGTGACAAAATGAAGGTGCTGTTTCAGGGATCCAGACAATTTTGCAATATAGAAAAACAGATGTGTTGATTGCCCAGAAGTAGATATTCAGATTTTTTGACAAAGTAGAAATACTAATTGTTTATGAGAATCTTATTTAAAATATAGTGTGTGCTGGGTAACGGAACTTGTGTGAGAATCTCTAGTTTATAATCTTCCAAAGAAGAACTGGATTCCATGTGCAGCCATCATGGCTTCCAAAGAAACCTAAGTTCCCCCAACAATGAGAATCCCTTTCTTTAATAATCAAAAAGGAATTATTATTAATACATAGCAACCTGCAATAATCTTAGTTTTTTTTTTTTTTTTCTTTTGAAAGTTCTTGCTCACTGCAAGGTCCTTGTAGTTAATGATAGGCTGAAAGTACTTCAAGTGTAAAGTGTTCTGTTCTGTCAGAGGCTGCCTATTGTCTGAGGGCTGTACATGTTTACTGTCAGCATCTTGTTCTTTTAGGGGAAAAAAAATTCAGTGATTTTGCTATTTGTGAAGTCTTCATGGCACTTATTTTAAAGTAGTATCCAGATGCTGGATAGACTCATTGCATATTTCAAACATGTCCAAATAAAACAGGAAGGAACTATAAGCAGATGCCCACTGAAGTCTCTCTCTTTTTTTTAACAGAAATGAACTTGTTTTCTCTCTTATCTTCTATCCTCCCATCAAATTCAACACATTGAAGAATGGTTGGCGGAAAAAAAAGAAAACACAAAAAAGCAAACCAACTGACCCAATCAAGATTTAATATCTTCCAGTTAAAGATTTTTAGATTTAGACAAGGTCTGGCAATAACAAAATATTCAGTCAACTTAGCTATCATTTCGTGTAAACCATTTATCCAACTCTTGTGTCATGTTTATGAAAAAAATGAAAAAAAACTAGGAAAATACATTGCTTGTTACATTGACTTATAAGTACAATAATTTGTTTAACTTGTTTTCACTTACTAGGTTGTCAGAGTGAATGGAGAGAGTTAACCTTGCTTGGCTGTAGATTTATACTTGTGGAGTTTGCTCACTCAAGGAGTGAACCTGATGACTGAAGTTATGAGATTCAAGATTCAGGATATTAACCAGGAGGTTTATTTTTCCAGATCTTCAAACCAAAGTCAACAGGATGCTTTCCAGTAATCATAAAAGCATGAAATGTGCATTGGATAACAGGTAATCTCTAACAAAATATAACTGAACAGTCCCTTGTCTGAAACATTTAAATAAGAAAAGAAATAGCTCTTACCAAAACAAAATAGTCACTAATATCACTCTAGGCTGTTTTGCACTCCTTTCTTGGCATCACATCCACCCACGAATCTGTTTAGATATGACAGCAGATGCACACAAACCCAGCCCAGATCTGCTGACCCCCAGCCCTGAAGTGCCCCACCAAACTTCTCTTATGTAAAGTAATAAATGATTGTTTCAAGCCACAGAGTTTTGAGGTAGTTACACAGCAATAGGTTACTGATATGTTTGGCTTTCATAATTTTCATTTCTAAGATGGAATTCACAGAGCTTATAAATCATATGAATCTATCTTTACTGTGTTTTTTTAAGAAGATAAAAATAGACTCCGTTAAATCCATAGCTTATAGTGAAAAGCCTATTTTGAAAGGCCTGTAGTTTTTTGTTTTTGTTTTTTTAAGTAGCATTCTATAAGAAACAGGGCAAAAAGTTAAACTGAATTAAGTAGCAGATATATGTTTAGATCTTAGCAAGAAAAAGAGATATATTCAGAATTTTCTGTAAAATATGATCCCCTCTGAACATGTGGCATACATATTAAACCAATATTGTTCTAGTTATCAGCACTTATTTGTCAGTTGTGCACAATAGCTGCAGTGGATTTCAACAGCTGCTCGAGGTTTACCGTTTGGTTCCATGTATTTTTCATCAGCACCCTCCTGAAGCATCCATTATACATTATACATGCTCCGTGCTTCCACTGCCTCAGATTCAGCAGAGAAATAGTGCCTCAAATAGGCCTTGAATGTGGTTCCAAGAAAGTTGAGTATGTTAGGAATTTGCTAACAAGTTGTGTTGTTGTTTTTTTTTGCTAAGGTATGTTCTACCATTTCTATTTGCTATATCAATATATGTTTGTATTTAACTCCTAAGAGTATTAGAAAAAATGTGTATTTACTATAAAATTCTATTTATATGTTCCATGATAGATCTTTGTGATGTTTTAAGAAAGAGGTAGGCAAACTTTTTCTGTAAAGGGCCAAATAGTAAATATTTTAGAGTTTGCTGGTCCTAAAGTTTCTGCCATAATTCTCAACTCTATCACTGCAGAGTGAAAGCAGCCATTGACAATATGTAAATAAATGGGTGTGCCTGTGTTCCTATACAAATATATTTTTAAGTATAGAAGACAGGTCTGAATTTGGCCTGGAGGCTATAGTTTGGGGCTCCTGTTTAAGGCATTCACTATACTTCAGTTTATTAAGCCACAAAGGATTATAGAGGGTTGAAAGAAGACTGCAAATGGTCTGTGGGGGTCCAGGTAAGAGACAGCATGAAACTACCCAGTCTGTTGATAAATTTAAAACTAGTCAAAGTAGAATAGAAAGAAAAAGGAGAAGAAGTATGCAGACAGAGCTTCAAAGAGACCCCTTCCTTAAGAGTATTCCTTTCCCCTACATCAAACATTCACTCGCTTTTGAATTTAATTTGGCATAGCCACTTTGCAAAATTGCTTTGCAGTATCCAATAGAGCTGAACATATGTGAACCCTAAAACCCAGTAATTGCACTCCTAGGTGTTCAACCAATAGAAAGACATACATATATGCACTAAAAAGAGAAGGTAGAGGCGACATGTGTATACCTATGGTTGAGTAATCTTGTATGGCAGAAACCATCACAATATTGTAAAATAATTATCCTCCATTTTAAAATTTAAAAATATATATATAGGTACTACAACATTTAGAGTGATTTTTTAAATTAAACTCTTTATTCAGAGATAATTATAGATTCACATGCAATTGAGAGAAACAACACAGAAAGATCCCATTTCCCCTTTAACCAATTCTTGCCATGTAACATCTTGCAAAACTATAGAACAATATCATAAACAGTATATTGACATTGTTATAATTCACTGACCTTACTTGGATTTCCTATTTTACTTGTACTTGAGTGTGTGTGAGTGTGTTGCTGTGTTTGTGTATTTAGGTCTGTGCAGTTTCATCATGTGTAGGTTCACATATTCAATCAAGATATAAAACAATTCCATCGACACAAGTATCCTTCATGCCGACCATTTATCACCACACCCATCTCTTCTTTCCCCCCTGTTATTCCCAGAAGTGCTCATCTGCTCTCCATTTCCAAAATTTTGTCATTTAAAAAGTGTTATGCAAATAGAATCATCCAGTATATATCCTTCAGGGATTGGCTTATATTATGAAGTATAATTCCCAGGAGATTCATCTAAGGTGTTGCACATCCATTTCTTCTAATTGCTTCTGACTGAGGATATGGAGCCATGGATATGGAGCCACCACCATCAAATCCTTCATTCATCGAAAAATATTGACTAGTTTCCAGTTAGGGGTTATTGTGGATACAGCTGCTAGAACATTTGCATGTACATTGTATGTGAACATAGGTTGTGATGCATCCAGGACAAAGGTCCAAGAGACAATTGTGGGTCATAAGGTGCTTTTTGTTTTTAAGGAACTGACAAAAAGAGTGGCTATACCTTTTAACATTCCCACCAGCAATGATACAGTTCCTCCACATCCTTACTAGCATTTGACATTGACTCTATTTTTATTTTAGTCGTTCTGATAGCTATATGGTGATATTTTATTGTGGTTTTAATTAGCATTTAGCTAATGCTAATAATGTTGAAGATTTTCTCTTGTGTTTATTTGTTCTCTGCATATACTCCTGTTTGAAATGCCTCTTTGTTTCTGTTGCGGACTTGAATCGTTTTGTTCCTGGATGCTGGAGAGGGACTAGTTACTAGTTGGCTATGTGGTTTGCAAATTTTTTCCCAAGTCTGTAGTCTGTTTTTGATCTTTTACACCAGGGTATTAGAACCAATTTTTTGTTGTTGCTTTTCTATTTTGATGAGGCCCAACTTGTCATTTATTCCTTACATGGATCATTTTTGGTCTGAAATCTAAGAACTCTTTACCCTAAATCCCAAAGATATTCTCTTTTCTTTCCTCCTAAAAGCTTTATGTTTTATATTTAAGTTCATGGTCTATTTTAAATTAGTTTTTATAAAAGATGAGAAATTTAGAGAGACTTTCATTTTTTTTTGCTTACAAATTGTCTAATTGTTGAAGTATCATTTGTTGCAAAAGCTATCTTTCCTTCATTGAGTTTTTTTGCAGCTTTGTTAAATATCAGTTTGGCAATTTGTGCAGTTCCTTTTCTAGGTTTTCTATTCTATTGTATTGATCTATTGATCTGTCACTCATACACATTGATCTATGCATCTATGTATCAATTCATACACATAGATTTATGTATCTATCTACGTCTATATGTCAATTCATATATCCTGATCTATGTATCTATCACTTCCAATGAATATTCATTGGAGGGACTGATGCTAAAGCTCCAATACTTTGGCCACGTGAGTTGAGGAGCTGACTCATTAGAAAATACCTTGATGCTGGGAAAGACTGAAGGCAGGAGGATAAGGGAATGACAGAGGAAAAGATGGTTGGATGTCATCACCGACTCAATGGACATGATTTTGAGTAAGCTGTGAGAGATAGTGAAGGACAGGGAAGCCTGGCGTGCTGTAATACATGGGGTAGCAAAGAGTCAGACACGACTGAGTGACTGAACAACAACAATAAAATCTATCACCCTGCCAATACCACACTTGATTTTTGTAGCTATATAGTAAGCCTTAATATCAGATAGAATGACCCCTTACATGCTATTCTTCTATCTCAAGATTGTTTTAGCTATTTCAGAGCTTATGTCTTTCCATATATATTGTAGAATAAGTGTTTATATGTTATAAAAATTTTCTAGGATTTTAATAAAAATTGCATTAAACTTAGAGATCAGTTTAGGAAAAATTAACATCTTTATTATTTTGAAATCTTTAATCCAAGAAAATTATATATATCTCCATTTGTCTCAATTTTCTTTTATTTCTTTCAACAATATTTGATAATTTTCAGCATGCAAACTTTGCATATGTTTTGCTTTGTGCACACCTATATATTTAATTTTCTTTGGAGTGATAGTAAATGATATAGTGTCATTAATATCAATTTCTAGACATTCATTAATAGCATATAGTAACTGACTTTTGAGTGTTAGGATCTCACATCCCATGATCGCCTAACCTCACTTATTACTTCTTTAAGTTTTTTTTGTAGATCCCTTCGGATTTTCTATGTAAGCAATCATATATTTACAAATAAGGACAATTTTCTTTCCAAACTGTATAGCTTTTCTTTCCTCTTTTCTTTTCCTCCTTCCTTTCTTCTTTTCTTTTTTTTTATTTTTTTAGTTTTTGCATTATAGCAGTGGTTAGAAGTACCAGTACTACATTGAATAAGCCTGGTTATTCTTTCTGTATTACCAATCTTATGGGGAAAACATTGAGTTCTTCCTCATTAAGTAAGATGCTAGTTTTAGGAGTTTTGTAGATACTCTTTATCACATTACCTTCTATGCTAACTTGTGGACATTATTTGCAATATATGGGTGTTAGATTTTGCCAAATTGTTTTCTTGGGTCAGTTCAAAACAGTTCAGTTGCTCAGTCGTGTCCGACTCCTTGCAACCCCATGAACCACAAAATGCCAGGCTTCCCTGTCCAACACCAACTCCCAGAGTCCATGAAAAGCTATGTCCATCGAGTCACTGATGCCATCCAATCATCTCATCCTCTGTTGTCCCCTTAACCTGCCCTCAATCTTTCCCAGCATAAGGGTCTTTTCAAATGAGTCAGCTCTTCACATCAGGTGGCCGAAGTATTGCAGTTTCAGCTTCAGCATCAATCCTTTCAATGAACACCTAGGACTGATCTCCTTTAGGATGGACTGGTTGGATATCTTTGCAGTCCAAGGTACTCTCAAGAGTCTTCTCCAACACCATAGTTCAAAAGCTTCAATTCTTTTGACTGTGATCAGCCTTCTTCACAGTCCAACTCTCACATCCATACATGACCACTGGAAAAACCATAGCCTTGACTAGACGGACCTTTGTTGACAAAGTAATGTCTCTGCCTTTTAATATGCTGTATAAGAGAAGCAAAAAGCAAAGGAGAAAAAGAAAGATATAAGTATCTGAATGCAGAGTTCCAAAGAATAGCAAGGAGAGATAAGAAAACCTTCCTCAGTGATCAATGCAAAGAAATAGAGGAAAACAACAGAATAGGAAAAACAAGAGATCTCTTCAAGAAAATTAGAGATTCCAAGGGAACATTTCATGCAAAGATGGGCTTGACAAAGGACAGAAATGGTATGGACCTAACAGAAGCAGAAGATATTAAGAAGAGGTGGCAAGATACACAAAAGAACTGTACAAAAAAGATCTTCACAACCAAGATAGTCACGATAACATGATCACTGACCTAGAGCCAGACATCTTGGAATGTGAAGTCAAGTGGGCCTTAGAAAGCATCACTATGATCAAAACTAGTGGAGGTGATGGAATTCCAGTTGAGCTATTTCAAATCTTGAAAGATGATGCTGTGAAAGTGCTGCACTCAATATGCCAGCAAATTTGGAAAACTCATCAGTGGCCATAGGACTGGAAAAGGTCAGTCTTCATTCCAATCCCAAAGAAAGGCAATACCAAAGAATACTCAAACTACTGTACAATTGCACTCATCTCACATGCTAGTAAAGTCATGCTCAAAATTCTCCAAGCCAGGATTCAGTAATATGTAAACCGTGAACTCCCAGATGTTCAAGCAGGTTTTAGAAAAGGCAGAGGCACCAGAGATCAAATAGCCAACATCCGCTGGATCATGGAGAAAGCAAGAGAGTTCCAGAAAAACATCTATTTCTGCTTCATTGACTATGCCAAAGCCTTTGACTGTGTGGATCACAATAACTATGGAACATTCTGGAAGAGATGGGAATACCAGACCACCTGACCTGCCTCTTGAGAAACCTGTATGCAGGTCAGGAAGCAATAGTTAGAACTGGACATGGAACAACAGACTGGTTCCAAATAGGGAAAGGAGTACGTCAAGGCTGTATTTTGTCACCTGGCTTATTTAACTTATATGCAGAGTACATCATGAGGAACGCTGGACTGGAAGAAGCACAAGCTGGAATCAAGATTGCCGGGAGAAATATCGATAACCTCAGATATGCAGATGACACTACCCTTATGGCAGAAAGTGAGGAGGAACTCAAAAGTCTCTTGATGAAAGTGAAAGAGGAGAGTGAAAAGGTTGGCTTGAAGCTCAACATTCAGAAAACCAAGATCATGACATCTGGTCCCATCACTTCATGGGAAATAGATGGAAAAACAGTGGAAACAGTGTCAGACTTTATTTTGGGGGGGCTCCAAAATCACTGCAGATGCTGATTGCAGCCATGAAATTAAAAGACGCTTGCTCCTTGGAAGGAAAGTTATGACCAACCTTGATAGTATATTAAAAAGCAGAGACATTACTTTGCCAACAAAAGTCCGTCTAGTCAAGGCTATGGTTTTTCCCGTGGTCATGTATGGATGTGAGATTTGGACTGTGAAGAAAGCTGATCGCCGAAGAATTGATGCTTTTGAACTGTGGTGCTGGAGAAGACTCTTGAGAGTCCCTTGGACTGCAAGGAGATCCAACCAGTCCATTCTAAAGGAGATCAATCCTGGGTGTTCATTGAAAGGACTGATGCTAAAGCTGAAACTGCAATACTTTGGCCACCTCTTGTGACGAGTTGACTCACTGGAAAAGAGTCTGATGCTAGGAGGGATTGAGGGTGGGAGGAGACGGGGACGGCAGAGAATGAGATGGCTGGATGGCATCACCAACTCAATGGACATGAGTTTGAGTGAACTCCGGGAGTTGGTGATGGACAGGGAGGCCTGGCGTGCTCTGATTCATGGGGTCACGGAGAGTCGGACACGACTGAGTGACTGAACTGAACTGAACTGAACTGATAGATTGGTAATAACTTTCCTTGCGAGGAATAAGCATCTTTTAATTTCATGGTTGTAATCACCATCTGCGGTGATTTTGGAGCCCCATAAAATAAAGCCAGCCACTGTTTCCCCATCCATTTGCCGAGAAGTGATGGGACTGGATGCCATGATCTTAGTTTTCTGAATGTTGCACTTTAAGCCAACTTTTTCACTCTTTTCTTTCACTTTTATCAAGAGGCTCTTTAGTTCCTCTTCACTTTCTGCCATAAGGGTGGTATCATCTGCATATCTGAAGTTACTGATATTTCTTCCGACAATCTTGATTCCAGATTGTGCCTCTTCCAGCCCAGTGTTTCTCGTGATGTACACTGCATATAAGCTAAATAAGCAGGGTGACAATATACAGCTTTGACAAACTCCTTTTCATATTTGGAACCTGTCTATTGTTCCATGTCCAGTTCTAAATGTTGCTTCCTGACCTGCATACAGGTCTCAAGAGGCAGGTCAGGTGGTCTGGTATTCCCATCTCTTCCAGAATTTTCCAGAGTTTATTGTGATCCACACAGTCAAAGACTTTGGCATAGTCAATAAAGCAGAAGTAGATGTTTTTCTGGAACTCTCTTGCTTTATCGATGATCCAGTGGATGTTGGCAATTTGATCTCTGGTTCCTCTGCCTTTTCTAAAACCAGCTTGAACATCTGCAATTTCACAGCTCAATAATTGCTGAAACCTGGCTTGGAGTATTTTAAGCATTATTTCACTAGCATGTGAGATGAGTGCAATTGTGCAGTAGATTGATCATTCTTTGGCATTGCCTTTCTTTGGGATTGGAATGAAAACTGACCTTTTCCAGTCCTGTGGCCACCGCTGAGTTTTCCACATTTGCTGGCATATTGAGTGCAGCACTTTCACAGCATCATCTTTCAGGATTTGAAATAGATCGACTGAAATTTCATCACCTCCACTAGCTTTGTTTGTAGTGATGCTTTCTAAGGATCACTTGACTTCACATTCCAGGATGTCTGGCTCTAGGGGAGTGATCATACCATCAAGATTATTTGGGTCGGGAGGCTCTTTTTTGTACAGTTCTGTGTATTCTTGCCACCTCTTCTTAATATCTTCTGCTTCTGTTAGGTCCATACCATTTCTGTCCTTTATTCTGCCCATCTCTGCATGAAATGTTCCCTTGGTATCTCTAATTATCTTGAAGAGATCTCTAGTCTTTCCCATTCTATTGTTTTCGCTATTTTTTGCATTTATCGCTGAGGAAGGCTTCCTTATCTCTCCTTGCTATTCTTTGAAACTCTGCATTCAAATGGGTATATTTTTCCTTTTCTACCTTGCTTTTTCCTTTGCTTCTTTTCACAGCTGTTTGTAAGGCCTCTTCAGCCAGCTGTTTTGCTTTTTTGCATTTCTTTTTCTTGGGGATGGTCTGGTCCCTGTCTCCTGTACAATGTCATGAACCTCCCTCCATAGTTCATCAGGCACTCTGTCTATCAGATCTAGTCCCTTAAATCTATTTCTCACTTCCACTGTATAATCATAAGGGATTTGATTTAGGTCATATCTGAATGGTCTAGTGGTTTTCTCCACTTTCTTCAATTTCAGTCTGAATTTGGCAATAAGGAGTTCATGATCTGAGCCACAGTCAGCTCCCAGTCTTGTTTTTGCTGACTGTATAGAGCTTCTCCATCTTTGACTTCAAAGAATATAGTTGATTTTGGTGTCAATCATGTGATTGTTCATGTGTAGAGTCTTCTCTTGTGTTGTTGGAAGAAGGTGTTTGCGATGACCAGTGCATTCTCTTGGCAGAACTCTATTAGCCTTTGCCCTGCTTCCTTCTGTATTCCAAGGCCAAATTTGCCTGTTACTCCAGGTGTTTCTTGACTTCCTACTTTTGCATTCCAGTCCCCTATAATGAAAAGGACATCCTGTTTTGGGTGTCAGCTCTAGAAGGTCATGTAGGTCTTCATAGAACCATTCAACTTCAGCTTCTTCAGCATTACTGGTCAGGGTGTAGACTTGGATTACTGTGATATTTAATGGTTTGCCTTGGAAACGAAGAGAGATCATTCTGTCTTTTTTTGAAATTGCATCCAAGTACTGCATTTCGGGAACAACAAACTGGTTCCAAATAGGAAAAGGAGTACGTCAAGGTTGTATATTGTCACCCTGCTTATTTAACTTAGATGCAGAGTACATCATGAGGAACGCTGGGCTGGAAGAAGCACAAGCTGGAATCAAGACTGCCGGGAGAAATATCAATAACCTCAGATATGTAGATGACACCACCCTTATGGCAGGAATTGAAGAGGAACTCAAAGGCCTCTTGATGAAAGTGAAAGAGGAGAGTGAAAAGGTCGGCTTGAAGCTCAACATTCAGAAAACCAAGATCATGACATCTGGTCCCATCACTTCATGGGAAATAGATGGGGAAAGAGTGGAAACAGTGTCAGACTTTATTTTTTTGGGCTCCAAAATCACTGCAGATGCTGACTGCAGCCAGGAAATTAAAAGACGCTTACTCCTTGGAAGGAAAGTTATGACCAACCTAGATAGCATATTAAAAAGCAGAGACATTACTTTTCCAACAAAGGTCCGTCTAGTCAAGGGTATGGTTTTTCCTGTGGTCATGTATGGATGTGAGAGTTGGATTGTGAAGAAATTGATCGCCGAAGAATTGATGCTTTTGAACTGTGGTGTTGGAGAAGACTCTTGAGAGTCCCTTGGACTGCAAGGAGATCCAACCAGTCCATTCTAAAGGAGATCAATCCTGGGTGTTTATTGGAAGGACTGATGCTGAAGCTGAAACTGCAATACTTTGGCCACCTCATGCGATGAGCTGACTCACTGGAAAAGAGTCTGATGCTAGGAGGGATTGGGGGTGGGAGGAGACAGGGACGACAGAGAATGAGATGGCTGGATGGCATCACCGACTCGATGGACATGAGTTTGAGTGAATTCCGG
Source organism: Moschus berezovskii (assembly GCF_049115385.1). Lineage (NCBI taxonomy): Eukaryota > Metazoa > Chordata > Mammalia > Artiodactyla > Moschidae > Moschus > Moschus berezovskii. The sequence goes on from NC_142461.1 coordinate 71,143,684, forward strand.
GAGTTGGTGATGGACTGGGAGGCCTGGCATGCTGTGATTCATGGGGTCGCAAAGAGTCGGACACTACTGAGTGACTGAACTGAACTGCGTTTCGGACTCTTTTGTTGACTATGATAACTACTCCATTTCTTCTAAGGGATTCCTGCCCACAGTAGTATATATTTTTTTTAATAGAATTTTTCTTCTTTGCCATTTGTTGTTCAGTCGCTAAGTCATGTCCGACTATTTGTGACTCCCATGAGCTATAACACCAGGCTTCACTGTCCTTCACTATCTCCCTGAGTTTGCTCAGATTCATATCCATTGGGTCAGTGATGCTACCCAATCATCCAATCCTTTGCTGCTCTCTTCTCCTTTTGCCTTCAATCTTTCCCAGCATCAAGATCTTTTCCAATGAGTTGACACTTCATATCAGGTGGCCAAAGCATTGATACCATAGATTATATTAATTGAGTTTCAAATATTGGACTAGGCTTCATACCTAGAATAAATGTCACATGTTCACACTGTATAATTATTCTTACAAATTTTCATTCAACTTCCTAATATTTTGTTACAGATTTTAGGTCTAAGATCAGTGAAGGATACTGAACTTTAGCTTTATTTTTTGTACTGTTATTGCCTGATTTGAGCATCAGGCAATACTGGCCTCATAAAACAAGTCGAGTAGTAGTATTATTTTTAGTTGTCCATGTTTAGATGCTATTCAATTGTTCATAACCAATAGAAAGGACTTGTACACTGGTATTTCATAAAATGTTACAGTATAAAGAAATTGGAAAAACAAGCCACAACTATATGCAAAAATATACATTGATCTCACAAATACTATCTTGAGCAAAAGAGCCAGTCACAAAAGTATATATTCAATATGACTCCATTTATCAAAAGAATCAAATAAGAGAAAACTAATTTGATGTTAGAAGTCAGGATAATGATTATCTTTATGAGAAGTAGTTCCTTAAAAAAAGGACATAGTGTGTGGATTCTGGGTTCCAGTCATGTTCTATTTCTAGTTTTACAGATGTGGGCATTCCTGAACAGTTCACTGAGCTGTGTACTTACCTACGCATTTCTGTATGTTTGCTCTATCTTGATTTTGTGGGAGAAAAAAGCAACATCCACCACCCCAACCCAAGCCATGGAGGAGCGCCCCTCTTACACACCCTCTATCTACTTTTTGTTTGAATTCCCAGGAACCAGAGTCATATGACTCAAAGTTCATGTAAACACAAAGATGAAAACAATTTTTTATACTGTGTTTGGCTAGAAAGACACAAATTTCATTGTTTTCAAAACAGAACCACTATCTATTTTTGTTTCCTTTTAGGCCTTATGTTCGAACAGCCTCAACCAATGGATAATTTATCTGAAAAGTTTGAGAGCCATTCATACTTTTAGCAGAGAAGAAATGTATTAAAAGATGGTTCTGTCAACAACTTTCATTCACTGTGCACTCTCTCCTGCCTGCTTGTGCTTGAAGAAACTGCTATCATATCATATTCTTTATAACAATACCCAGTTAATTAAAAGTAAATTATCCTAATAGCATCTGTGATTGCAGATATCCTTTCTTTAGCATTTTGTACTTAAGACTAATAAATGAATAGAGATTTATTAAATATGTATTAGAAAATGAGAGCCTTGATTACTAAGTACATCAAGAATCTGAGAATATTTTAGCTTCAAAACAATAAGCAGAAATAGTACATTCCAGTGGTTAGTGGTACTATATCAGAGGAACAAACAGTTCACTGAAAACTACTTCGACCCAAAAGATTTTAAGTTCTTAAGATTTCCCATGCATAGAAAGACCCCTCGCTCTTCTAAATGCCTCTGAAGTTTTCTGAAACAGCACACTTCAAGAAGTCTGCACAAAAAGAATTCACTGAACACTCTGAAGAACAGGAAAACTTCTTTGAACAAAATCAATACACTCCAACATATAGTCACTATCAAGTTACACTGACAAGAAACAGAGTTCTTATCGATCCACCATCCCATCACCTTCACCCTTTACTTCTTTATTTTATTTTGCAATCTTCAGGAATAAAAATTGCTTTTATAAAGTTCCCAGAGAAAAATCGTAATTCCAAAAGATACATACACCTCAGTGTTCATTCATTGTAGGACTATTTACAATAGCCAGGACATGGAAGCAACCTAAATGCCCATCAACAGAGGAATGGATAAAGATGTGGTACATATATACAATGAATATTACTCAGCCCTAAAAAGGAACAAAACTGTGCCATTTGCAGAGACATGGATGGACCTAGAGACTGTCATACAGAGTGAAGTAAGCCAGAAAAGCAAAAATTTATTAATGCATATATATAGAATCTAGAAAAATTGTACAGATAAATCTATTTGCAAAGTCAAAGTAGACACACAGATGTAGAGAACAAACATATGGACACCAAGGGGGAAAGGGAGGTGGGATGGACTGGGAGATTAGGGTTGATATATTATATATACACTTCCTGTAACTCAAAAGGTAAGGAATCTCCCTGCGGTGCAGGAGAGCAGGGTTCGATCTCTGTGTTGGGAAGATCTTTTGGAGAAGGGAATGGCAACCCACTCCAGAATTCTTGCCTGGAGAATCCCATGGACAAAGAAGCCTGGTGGGCTACAGTCCATGGGGTCACAAAGAATCGGACATGACTGAGTGACTAACACACACACACATATTTATATATACACTGCTATGTATAAAATAGATAACTAATGATAACCTGCTATATAACAACATGGAACTCTACTCATTGCTCTGTGATGACCTAAATGGGAAGGAAATGCAAAAAAGAGGGGATACATGCATGCATGGGCTTCCCTGGTGGCTCAGTGTTAGCCTGCCAATGCAGAAAACACAGGCTCAATCCCTGAATCAGGAAGATCTCTTGGAGAAGGAAACGGCAACCCACTCCAGTATTCTTGCCTGGGAGATCCCACGGACAGAGGATCTTGTTGAGGTACAGTCCATGGAGTCACAGTTGGGTACAACTTAGTGACCAAATAATAAGAACATATGTACACATATGGCTGATTCACTGTGCTGTACAGCAGAAACTAACACAACATTGCAAAGTAACTATACTCCAATGAATTTTCTTTTAAAGTTACTAGATGATAACATTTTCATACAAAACTATGATTTGAATATAAACATATTAGCAATGTTTCCTCAAGCTTTAGGATCCATCAAAATCATCTGCAAAGGCATTAAAAATATAGATACTCAGATCCTAGATTCACAAATTATGATAGAGCCTTGGATTCTGCATTTTTAAGCATCTTCCAAGATGATTCTGATACACAGAACTGAGGAGACAGAGCAAGAGACAGAGAGATAGAATGAGAGACAGAGCTAGAACCAAGCTGGATAAATGAAAATTCCAAGATTGAAGAGTACATTTGCAAGAAAATCAAACTTGTTTCTTTTGAATGTGAATGGCAATAACAACTGAGTATAAATAATGCTGCCATGAACCCGTAATATGAGGCCTGATTTATACATGTAAGATATCAGTAAACATCATATATTATCCTCATTGATTCATTCAATAGCTATTTATTAAATACCTTTGTGTCAGGCCTTAAGAATGCACTGGTGAAATATTCCTTAAAAAACTGACAGTATAATAGAAAGAAAAGAAAAATAAGTAAGCATGCTGGTGGCTGAATTGTGTTGTATGGCTGTCTTTATTTATTTAACCTTGTTTCTTTAGAACAAACTAACTACTGCAAAGATCAAGGATCCACATCACAGAGAGTCTTGAATGCAACCACCACCACCATTAGCCTGGACTCTGGCACTATCTGTGTCCCTAGGGATGCTCATCTTGAATGTTGCAGACTCCTTTCTTCCCCTATCAAATTGAGACTTTTTAAGTTGACAAAGCATCTTTGAGACAAAACAGACAGAGAGAACAATGATGGAGGGGGATATTTTGAGAATTTGGAATGGATATATACACACTGCTATCTATAAAATGGATAACCAGCAAGGACCTACTGTACAGCACATGGAACTCTGCTCAGTATTATGTGGCAGCCCAGATAGGAGGAGAGTTTGGGGGAAAATGGATACATATATCTATATGACTGAGTCCCTTCACTGTTCACTTGAAACTATCACAACACTGTTAATCAGCTATATCTCAATACAAAAGTTAAAAAAAATAAATAACCTAAAAACAACCTAACAGAAGCAGAAGATATTAAGAAGAGGTGGCAAGAATACACAGAAGAACTGTACAAAAAAGATCTTCATGACCAAGATAATCAAAATGGCGTTATCACTCACCTAAAGCCAGACATCTTGGAATGTGAGGTCAAGTGGTCCTTAGAAAGCATCACTACGTACAAAGCTAGTAGAGGTGATGGAATTCCAGTCGATCTATTTCAAATCCTGAAAGATGATTCTGTGAAAGTGCTGCACTCAATATGCCAGCAAATTTAGAAAACTCAGCAGTGGCCACAGGACTGGAAAAGGTCAGTTTTCATTCCAATCCCAAAGAAAGGCAATGCCAAAGAATGCTCAAACTCCCACACAATTGCACTCATCTCACATGCTAGTAAAGACATGCTCAAAATTCTCCAAGCCAGGCTTCAGCAATATGTGAACCGTGAACTTCCAGATGTTCAAGCTGGTTTTAGAAAAGGCAGAGGCACCAGAGATCAAATAGCCAACATCCGCTGGATCATGGAGAAAGCAAGAGAGTTCCAGAAAAACATCTATTTCTGCTTCATTGACTATGCCAAAGCCTTTGACTGTGTGGATCACAATAAACTGTGGAAAATTCTGGAAGAGATGGGAATCCCAGACCACCTGACCTGCCTCTTGAGAAACCTGTATGCAGGTCAGGAAGCAACAGTTAGAACTGGACATGGAACAGACTGGTTCCAAATAAGAAATGGAGTATGTCAAGGTTGTATATTGTCACCCTGCTTATTTAACTTATATGCAGAGTACATCATGAGGAACGCTGGGCTGGAAGAAGCACAAGCTGGAATCAAGATTGCCGGGAGAAATATCAATAACCTCAGATATGCAGATGACACTACCCTTATGGCAGAAAGTGAAGAGGAACTAAAAAGCCTCTTGATGAAAGTGAAAGAGGAGAGTGAAAAGCTTGGCTTGAAGCTCAACATTCAGAAAACAAAGATCATGGCATCTGGTCCCATCACTTCATGGGAAGTAGATGGGGAAACAGTGGAAACAGTGGCTGACTTTATTTTTTGGGGCTTCAAAATCACTGCGGATGCTGACTGCAGCCATGAAATTAAAAGACGCTTACTCCTTGGAAGGAAAGTTATGACCAACCTAGATAGCATATTAAAAAGCAGAGACATTACTTTGCCAACAAAGGTCCATCTAGTCAAGGCTATGGTTTCTCCAGTGGTCATATATAGATGTGAGAGTTGGACTGTGAAGAAAGCTGATCGTCCAAGAATTGATGCTTTTGAACTGTGGTGTTGGAGAAGACTCTTGAGAGTCCCTTGGACTGCAAGGAGATCCAACCAGTCCATTCTAAAGGAGATCAATCCTGTGTGTTCATTGGAAGGACTGATGCTAAAGCTGAAACTGCAATACTTTGGCCACCTCATGTGATGAGTTGACTCACTGGAAAAGACTGATGCTGGGAAAGATTGGGGGCAGGAGGAGACGGGGACGACAGGGAATGAGATGGCTGGATGGCATCACTGACTCGATGGACATGAATTTGAGTGAACTCCGGGATTGATGGACAGTGAGGCCTGGTTTACTGTGATTCACGGGGTCGCAAAGAGTCGGACACAACTGAGCAACTGAACTGAACTGAAAAACATACATTTCAGAAGTATAAATAGGAAAATATCTTTTTTTTAATGTTACAAATCATATTAATTTATTTGTGAATTCTATACGTAATAAAATATATAGTTATTTATGAATACCCTGTCAAGTTAGGAGTTTTTGTTTTTTTTTTTTGCTGTCTCATATACAGGGTTATATTTCCATCTTTCTAAAGTTTACTTTTCTATGCACCTAGAATCTGTCTTCTCTTTAGAACTTAAGATTTTTAAAAGAACTTAAGATTTTAAAAGATAGATTTAGATTGTGAAGTGAAATGAAGTCACTCAGTCGTGTCCGACTCTTTGCAACCCTGTGGACTGTAGCCTACCAGGTTCCTCTGTCCATGGCATTCTCCAGACAAGAATACTAGAGTGGGTTGCCATTTCCTTCTCCAGGGGATCTTCCCGACCCAGGGATCGAACCTGGGTCTCCTGCACTACAGGCAGACACTTTACCCTCTGAGCCACCAGGGAAGCCCTGGATGACTTGTGAACATATTGATTTCTTCTAAGGGTGTAGTATACAAAATAAATACATTTGGAATGTGGTATTTTGCTGCTAACTATGGAGTAAATTCTTCTGTGTTAAAAACAAACAAAAAGTGAAACAAAAACAAAAAACAGAAGTCCTGTACCACGCATGGCAAGTCCTCCAGGCAGCCACTATTTCTGCTAACCCTCAAAAGGCCTAGTTTCTATGAGCTATCCCTCAGGGTCTGCGGTCCTTCTGAAACACAGCCCATACCAAGACTCTCAGAGAGGTTCTGAGTTCCTGCTTTCCCTGTCAGATACCAAGGAGATGCCTTCTAAATGGAGGGGAAAACTACATAAGCAATTGGACTGTTTTTTCTCTTCCATCCCAACACCACGGTTGTATCCCAAAGGAAAACACAGCATTTACCTTTGGTCTTTCCCTCATCTTAGGGTGAACTTCTTCCTCTTGGAGGACTCATTCTCATTCCAAATCAGAAATCAGACTGATTATGTACCCCCTTCTCTTTCTCTTTTTGTTTAAATTGAAGTTTAATTGGTTACCCTTCTATTTGAGGATTGGGTACCCAGTGAAGAGTTCTTCCAGTGTAGCCTAGAGTCTTTGTTTACTTGGTTCTCTGAGCAAGACTCTGCAGTGAGCAAGTGCCAACAAAATCTTGTTCCCATGCTTCTAGTTTCAAGCACTATTAGTGTCTCCAGTGACCACAATTAGACAAAGGGTTGATCTGGCCCTAAACCAGCTGAGAGGCCAGTGTGGTCACCCAAGGTTTTGTTGCCATTGTGGGTGAGAAAAGGGAATTGTGATTTTATGTTCCTCATTCTTTTTATTTTGGTCGCTATACCATTAGCATAGATTTTTAGACAAAAAAAAAAAATTATAAAATAGTGAGATTCACACAAGATCACAAATCATCCTCAGACTTTTACCTAGGCAAATGAATATATGTATGAGTATTCATTTGAATGTGTATGTATATATTCATGTGTCTCTGTGTCTATATTTTAACAACTAAATTTCAATGTCACATTAATTTTAAAACTGATTATTTCATTGAACAATGTATTATAGCACCTTTCCTTTTTTAAAAAATAATAGAGCTACCATCAATTTAAGACTGTTTTGGGTCTATTGAATAGATATTTATATTACAAGTCCACTAATGTTCGGTATCTGGGGCTGTTCACAGTTTTTCAGTGTTATAAACAACTCTACATATTTTCACTACATTTCTGCCTTTCTCACACAAGTTATCTTATCCATACCTCAACACTCCAACATGTACCACTATCTCCTATCATAAAGATACAGGAAGTTTGTTTTTCCTCTGGTTAAGGGCCAATTAATAAACCTAGATGGCCTAGTCATGAAGATCAAATTCTTTCTGAACACCCTCCATTGCATTCTGCCTAGCATACCCAGCATTTCAAAATCCTACCTTTTGTTTTTTTGGCATTGAACTCAGGTTACAAAGAAATCTCTCCTCTATCACAATAGTTAGGACTGAATGAATTCTGATTTCACTGCAAGTATCTGGCTTTGTTCCTTTCCACAGTTATGACTGTTACTGCTCTGACAAGTTTCAGATCCTACTCATCGTGATCTATAGTACAAATCACGCTTTGTGATCTTAGTCTGACAGCATCCCTGTCTTCTTGTATCATTTCTGGTCTCCACTAATTGATCCCTAGTACTTTACTTCCTTGTCTGAACCTCCAATTTCTCATCTTTCTGGGCCTTAAAATATGCCTGTTGATCTCTGCTCAATCTCTTCTAATGGGTCTGGCAATAAATAGGTTGTCCATGGAAACATTTAAACAGACAATAAGAGATATATAAGGTTCTGAAATGGATAAGAAATGTATCTCTAATTCTTTTAGTTAAAACCTGTATAGATTTTTCTTATACTTTTTGACATTCTATCTTATTCTATTTTTCTTTTCATTTATATCTATCCATATCACATTCATCAACTACTAAATTTAAAACAACAATACTGTTTATCCTCAAGAAAATATATCATTTCCCTTGCTTACTTCTTTTGGTTCTTGAAATTGAACTAACAAAAAGGTTGTAGATGTGAAGTTAGGTAGAAATACGAGGAGGTGGGTGGTTCAATTTTGTTCCTAGCTCTCTGATTATCTATGTTACAGCACAGCAATGTTGGAATTTCCTCTGTTCTAATTCTTCAACACCTTTTAGACTGCCTAGAGGAAACAAATGGTCTCTTGACTTTGCCAGGAAAATGATCCAAATCTCTCAAATTTAAACTACTTCCCATTTTGATTTGATAGCATTTTCTCACTAACCAGGAGGGAAGATGATAACCATGAAATAACTTTTATTGCCAGTATCATATTCTTATTTCTATTCATTAACTAATAGTACTGTGGAAGCATATAAAATCTTAAGAATGTGATATGTGCTGCAAAGAACATATAATTAGGCTGTGAAATAATGGTATAGATTTCAAAGGCTTCAAGTTAATCCAAAAGATATTGTCTTTCTCCTCTTATCCCCTTCCCATATTTGACTAATTGCTAACTATTAAATATTTATTGAGTAACTACTCAGTTCCTACAAAGTGCTAAACAGTGAGAAAAGACTCAAACTGTTTACCATTACAGCAAAACAAAATCCCAACCAGCAATGTGCTTAAATTCTATGATGAGATAAAACTTGAAAGGGTAAGGTAATTAGCAAGTAGAACAGTATATATAAGTGAAAATGGTATGAAACATTTTATACTCCTCTTTTTTGTAAGAGATCCTAACTTCTGTCAATGGAGGAAAAAAGTGTGAGAAGTAGAACACATTTCACTTATTTTAAAAAGGATAATACACATATTAACATAGCCAGCTTTTGCTAAGGTTCTAGAACACATAGTATTTGTCGCTTAGTAGTCTCCAGCTCCTTGGGACCCCATGGACTGTAACCCACCAGGCTCTTCTGTCCATGGAATTCTCCAGGCAAGAATACTGGAGTGGGTTGCCATTTCCTTCTCCAACATATACTGAATAACCAAATATGTAGTAAATTAAAGAATCATGGTGAAGACAGAATTGTAGTTCTTTTCAGCATACTCTTTCTCATTTCTCACCACCCAAAGGAATATCTCTACAGCCATGAAACTTAGTGAAGAATTAGCATTCTCAGGTCCCAGAAGCATATGTGATAATTTTTTAAAGCCCTATATTGGTCTGTCTGTATGTAAATAAATATACTTACTTTGTATTTGGCAATTAAAATCAACTGAATTAAAAACTGCCAAGATTAGGATTCTTTAGACCAAGATAATTGGGTATCTCAACCAAATTGTGACTATCTGAGACAAATTTGTATGTTTTCCATATATGTTGTAATTTCTTCTATTTTTGCAAGAACTCTAATCTTGCCACTTTGTAGTTCAGTTGATTTTAATTGTCAAATACGAAGTAAATATATATATTTATATACAGACAGAATAATACAAGACTTTAAAAAGTACTTTATTTCCAACTTTATCTTGAACTTTTTAAAAATAACCACTTCAGTAAAAACATGTCTCTTTAAAACTATATTTTAACTATTCTCGCTGGTTTAAAGGTGATTTGAAACTGCAAATTTAAATGAGAAGTGAATAAAAATGGATTTTAATTTCACTTTTTGAAAAGAACACAATCTTTCGCTTGGGGTATGTGGTAACTCTCAATTCATTTTATCATTAGTAAAATTTGTAATAAGAAATCCTAATGAACACCAGAATCTCAAATTCAAGTCATTTTTTAAAACACAAGAAGCAGGGAGGGGTAGGGGGCAGGGAGGAGGAGTAAGAGAAGTTGAAGAATTTAAAGTTAGGTTCAGAATTCCCTAGAGCAGGCTCACTAAGGACATTCTGCCCTCACTGCCACAACTGGACAATGCTTTTCATGTTTCTATGTTGTTAGTTCAGAGTGGTTGGAGCAATTCAGTCTTGACTGGCCAATTAACCTTCGCAGACATATTGAAGGGAGGGTAAAGGGAAGAACCCTGTCTTCCTCTTGAAAGAACAAAAAAAGGGAAATTCCTTGGTGGCTCAGACAGTAAAGTGTCTGCCTGCAATGTGGGCGACCTGGGTTTGATCCCTGGGTTGGGAAGATCCTCTGGAGAAGGAAATGGCAACCCACTCCAGTACTCTTGCCTAGAAATTCCATGGACAGAGGAGCCTGGTAGGCTACAGTCCATGGGATCGCAAGGAGTCGGACTGAGCAAATTTACTTTGTGTGGCATGACTCCCACATCAATTCCTGGTACCCATTTGTTTTGTATTATTAGTTTTCAGTTTCTTCATCCTGGTTTGTTTTTGTCCTGTGACCATGATGACTTTGCTTTTTCTCTTATATCCTTTTAGGTAAAGCAGTGTTTGGAAGAAAGAATCTCTACTCTGTCAATGTAACCTGTACTGTATGTTACTGTTGCCAAACACACTATGGAAATGTCAGCAGATTGTTCATCCTTTCTCAAGTTCCTATTGACACATTTGGCCATCTGAAAAATATAGACAACCTCTACCTTTCACACTCCTGGCCAAAAGTTAAACAATTCAGAAGATCAAATCTAAGCACTCAAATACTGAGTTGATTTCTGAGGTTGAGGTCCTCCCTTGTTTAATATTCAGGATCCTAAATATTTAGTGCATTTGAACAGTGTTTTGTACTCTTTTGATTTCAACTCTGTATCATTGCTATATTTCTTTTGACTCATGACCAAGACACTTTGAGATGATGGAATCAAACACTAACAGTCTCAGGAATTTCTCAGAGAAAAGGTGTCTGCCAGCAGCAAACTTTATTTTTTTATTTTATTGGAGGCAAATTGCCTTACATTAATATATCGGTTGGTTTTGCCATACATTGACACGAATCTGCCCCGGGTGTACATGTGTTCCCTTTCTTGATCCCCCCTCCCACCTCCCTCTTCCCCATATCCTCCCTCCAGGTCATACCCGTGTACCAGCCCCAAGCATCCTGTATCATGTGTCGAACCTGGACTGGTGATTCATTTCACATATGCTAATATACATGCTACAGTGCCATTCTCCCAAATCATCCCACCTTCACCCTCTCCCACAGAGTCCCAAAGATTGTTCTATACACCTATGTTTCTTTTGCAGTCTCGTACACAGGGTTAAGGTTACCATCTTTCTAAATTCCATATATATGCGTTAGTATACTGTATTGATGTTTTTCTTTCTGGCTTACTTCACTCTGTGTTCAGTTCAGTTCAGTTGCTCAGTCGTGTCCGACTCTCCACGACCCCATGAATCACAGGCCTCTGTGTCCATCACCAACTCCCGGAGTTCACCCAAACTCATGTCCACAGAGTCGGTGATGCCATCCAGCCATCTCATTCTACATCGTCCCCTTCTCCTCCCACTCCCAACCTTTCCCAACATCAGAGTCTTTTCCAGTGAGTCAACTCGTCACATGAGGTGGCCAAAGTATTGCAGTTTCAGCTTCAGCATCAGTCCTTCCAATGAACACCCTTATGGAAGAAAGTGAAGAGGAACTAAAAAGCCTCTTGATGAAAGTGAAAGAGGAGAGTGAAAAGGTTGGCTTGAAGCTCAACATTCAGAAAACAAAGATCATGGCATCTGGTTCCATCACTTCATGGGAAATAGATGGAAAAACAGTGGAAACAGTGTCAGACTTTATTTTTGGGGGCTCCAAAAAAAAAAAATCACTCTGTGTAATAGGCTCCAATTTCATCCACCTCATTAAAACTGATTCAAATGCATTCTTTTTAATGGCTGAAAAATACTCCATTGTGTATATGTACCAGAGCTTTCTTATCCATTCATCTGCAGATGGACATCTAGGTTGCTTCCATGTCCTGGCTATTATAAACAGTGCTGCAACGAACACTGGAGTACATGTGTCTCTTTCAATTCTGGTTTCCTCGGTGTGTATGCCCAGGAGTGTGATTGCTGGATCATACGGCAGTTCTATTTCCAGCTTTTTGAGGAATCTCCACACTGTTCTCCATAGTGACTGTACTAGTTTGCATTCCCACCAACAGTGTAAGAGGGTTCCCTTCTCTCCACACCCTCTCCAGCATTTATTGCATGCAGACGTTTGGATAGCAGCCATTCTGACTGGTGTGAAATGGTATCTCATTGTGGTTTTGATTTGCATTTCTCTGATTATGAGGGATGTTGAGCATTTTTTCATGTGTTTGTTAGCCATCTTTATGTCTTCTTTGGAGAAATGTCTATTTAGTTCTTTGGCCCATTTTTTGATTGGGTCATTTATTTTTCTGGAATTGAGCTGCAGGAGCTGCTTATATGTTTTGGAGATTAATCTTTTATCAGTTGCTTCATTTGCTATTATTTTCTCCCATTCTGAAGGCTGTCTTTTCACCTTGCTTATAGTTTCCTTTGCTGTGCAGAAGCTTCGCTGATGACATGATCCTCTACACAGAAAGCCCTAAAGACTACCAGAAAACTACTAAAGCTAATCAATGAATACAGTAAAGTTGCAGGATATAAAATCAATACAGAGAAATCCCTTGCATTCCTATATACTAATAATGAGAAAATAGAGAAATTAAGGAAACTATTCCATTCACTGTTGCAACGAAAAGAATTAAATACTTAGGAATATATCCACCTAAGGAAACAAAAGACTTGTACATGGAAAACTATAAAACACTTGTGAAAGTAATCAAAGAGGATACTAATAGATGGAGAAATATACCGTGTTCGTGGACTGGAGGAATAAATACTGTAAAAATGAGTATACTACCCAAAGTAATTTATACATTCAATGAAATCCCTATCAAGCTACCAACAATATTTTTCATAGAACTAGAACAAATAATCTTACAATTTGTATGGAAATACAAAAAAACCTCGAATAGCCAAAGCAATCTTGAAGAAGAAGAATGGAACTGGAGGAATTAACCTGCCGGACTTCAGGCTCTACTACAAAGCCACAGTCATCAAGACAGTATGGTACTGGCATAAAGACAGAAATATAGATCAATGGAACAAAATAGAAACCCCAGAGATAAATCCACGCACCTATGGACACCTTATCTTTGACAAAGGAGGCAAGAATATAAAATGGAGAAAAGACAGTCTCTTTAACAAGTGGTGCTAGGAAAACTGGTCAGCCACTTGTAAAAGAATGAAACTAGAACACTTCCTAACACCATACACCAAAATAAACTCAAAATGGATTAGAGAGCTGAATGTAAGACCAGAAACTATAAAACTCCTAGAGGAGAATATAGGCAAAACACTCTCCGACATAAATCACGGCAGGATCCTCCAAGACCCACCTCCCAGAATATTGGAAATAAAAGCAAAAATAAACAAATGGGACCTAATTAAAATCAGCAGCAAACTTTAGTATTCTCTTAAGAGAAGTCAAAGGATTCTCTCTTTCCACTGTTTATAGCTATTCTTACAACTTGCCTGGTTATGGAAACACAGACATGGCTTTTAAGTTTCTTTCTCTTGCTGTATCTCTCAACTTCTGCATTATTAAAAAGTACACCTCCATTTATCTTCTCCTTTTTTATTATCTTTCATGTCAACTAAAATGGACACTAGAAATACCACTTAATCATGGGAAGATTAGTGTTCAAAAACCTAGAGGTCATGAAATGAAATCAGGTATTTCAAGCACATCATTCCATTAGTTTTTCAAGTGCTTCAGTAGTGTCCATAAATGACTCCCCCTAAATCCTAACAAAATTATTTCCCAAGTTCTATATTTTTCTCTGGATAAATCCTCCATCAGTATTCAGACTATATTTTAAAGTTCTCTTTGAGGTTTACAGTTGTTTTTTTTTATTTAATTGCTAGAATTACAAGAGTTCTATTCTCTAAACATTTTCATGGCAAATGTACACTATTTCAGATACATTAGGGCTAAATAGCCTTTTGTGGACAAGCCTCAAGGGAAACATAACTGCATTTGTAACTGTTTGTGCAAGAAAATGGATTCTGAGTTCCAAATAACTGATTTACAAATGAACATTTGGAAAACTATCCATTGTAAGGAGCAGACTTCTTTTAACCTATGTTTTCTGCATAATAAACCGTAATCCTGACAAAATCATCCAGTAGAATGACTGTAGAAAAAGTTTTTCCAGATGGACAAGATGTGGTCAGCAACTCCAGTTAGCTGATGCCTGGACAATGTTATGCCCTGGAGAGATTGGAACATTTCATTACCTATTTTGAACTCTAGCTCATTTGAAAGGGCAGACCCAGACAAAATGCTGTTAAGTCTACACGGGCAGCAAGCCTTTGATCTTAGAAAAGTAACTGAGCCTTCTAGTTTTCTCATCTATATCATGAGAAAAACAACTTGATGGAATGTTTTAACAATCTGATTGTTATAATTAGAAGGATTTATATAGACTCCCTAATAGCACCCTACATTTAACATAAACAGCTACGATGGAGGTTTATTAATGATTCAAAGGATTGATTTGAATCAGAAAAACTCAGGAGGAAAATCAAATTGAGTCAACAGAAAACAAGTATTAAGCTGTACTATCTAGGTAGCACTGTAAAAGGAATAAGAGGGATATGCAAGCTGGAAGAAAGGTTAGTGTAGCCTAAAGATTCTAGGTCTCAGTGGTAAGCAAACAGTTTGAACCAGCTACTAGCCATAGACATACTTTGTCCCTCACAATATTTTAAAATTGAACTAGTTGTCAACATTAAGAAATAGAAGTTTTCAGATTCTCTTGGAGAGTGTTTTCTGCATGAGTAATCAGATGGAGTTGGAAAACGGTTGTCTTTTTAATATGTGCTGTGATGCCTCCATTTTCCTGTGTTCTCCAACCAGGCTACTTCCATGATTACCTACTGGACCTCCATGCAAATAAGTTTGTGATCCTTGTTGTGGCTAACGTGTTAACAAAGTTATCCCTTTAGAGAGGCTTTCACCACTGCTTTCATTATAAAGCTTAAAATTTTCTCTTTATTTTAAACTTTATGATATCTCAAGAAAGACACTAGTGACTACAGTGTTAGTTTTCAAAAATTAAGTAGACAATAGTTTTAAATCTATGTTTTGTATTGGGTTGGCCAAAAAGTGGTTCCTATCTACAGGTGTTCAGGGCCAAGGCCTATTCTAAGCTTGTTACCTACATTAACTTATTTAACTTTCACAACTACATTTTGATGTAGGTACTAGATTTTTCCCATGTAGCACAGAAGGAAACTGAGGTAATATCCCAAGAAGTTAAAGCCTAAGTTCACACAGCTGGGAAATGACAGCACCAGGACTCAAACCAGACAAACCAGATGGTCTGTTTCTGGGACCAGTGCTCATAATTATCATGCAGTATAAAGCTTTCAGTATGGTCCAAACTCCCCCTGATAACTTGAATAACTATGTGTATATAAGTAGATAGATGATATAGATATCAGTTCAGTTCAGTTCAGTCGCTCAGTCGTGTCCGACTCTTTGCGACCCCACGAATCACAGCACGCCAGGCCTCCCTGTCCATCACCAACTCCCAGAGTTCACTCAGACTCATGTCCATCGAGTCAGTGATGCCATCCAGCCATCTCATTCTCTGTCATCCCCGTCTCCTCCTGCCCCCAATCCTTCCCAGAATCAGAGTCTTTTCCAGTGAGTCAACTTGTTGCATGAGGTGGCCAAAGTATTGGAGTTTCAGCTTTAGCATCAGTCCTTCCTTCCAATGAACACCCAGGACTGATCTCCTTTAGGATGGACTGGTTGGATCTCCTTGCAGTCCAGGGGACTCTCAAGTGTCTTCTCCAGCACCACAGTTCCAAAGCATCAATTCTTTGGTGACCAGCTTTCTTCACAGTCCAATTCTCACATCCATAGATGACCACTGGAAAAACCATAGCTTTGACTAGACGGACCTTTGTTGGCAAAGTAATAGATATAGATATATAGGGCTTCCCTGGCAGATCAGATGGTAAAGAATCCACTTGCAATGCCTGAGACCTGGGTTGGTAAGATACCCTGGAGGAGGGCATGGCAACTCACTCCAGTGTTCTTGCCTGAAGAATCCCCATGACAGAGAAGCCTGGCAGGCTACAGTCCATGGGGTCACAAACAGTCAGACATGACTGAGTGGTTAAGCACATAGATATATAGATATATGTAGTAAATATACATACTTATATATGTTTATAATAATGTGTATACATATGTATATATATATATATATATATAAACATACATACCCAATAATACACATATAACTATGAATGAATGAACCATATCTGTATTCTATTATTTTCTATTGACAAAATACATGTAGCCAATATTAGGCTCTTTTAGTTATTGTGATTTTATAGAATATAAAATATTCTATAAATATTCTATAAATATCTAAAAATATTCTATAAATATCCTTTGATATATTTCTTAAGTAACCTCAAATGCAATCTCCCCCAAATCAATTTTAAGAAAAGCTTGTTTGGTCCATAAGAATTCAGAGTTGGATCTTTATTAAGATTACATTAAAGTTATGGGATAACCTTGATCAAATTATCAACTTGGTATAAGTCTTCATATTCAATCACAGAACAGAAAACAACAGAGAAGAACATTTATATAGTTGAACTGACAGAGCTTGGTAATAGATTAGAAATGAGTGATGGAGAAAGGAGAGCTTGAAGATGTTTTTTTTTTTAACAAATACTCCCCTGACCTGTTTAAGAATCATGATATAAATATTAGGAAGACCAAGAGCAGCCATTTGCTGGAAACAAGAAAATCTCCTCAAAAAGATGAGCCATTTGCAGTATAAAGGAATAGAAAAGCTCCTCATAGTTGCATATTCTGAATTGTAATAAAAATGGCGGATGAAAATTAGTAATACAGTAAGCAGTTCCACTAGGGCAAATCAAGAGAGGCTGAAAACAAATATACATGAAACAAAGCAGGGGAAAAAAAAAGTGAGGACTAATACTTACTGAGTGCTTACTCTGTGCAAGGCCCTGTGTTAAGTACTATATATATTTTCTTCCAATAGCGCCTTAAGACAGGTGGATAATATTATCTAAATTTTATAGATGAGTAAGCCAAATTTCAGAAAAGATAAATTCAACAATTTCACACAACCAGAAAATATGAAGAGAAGAATTTGAACCAAAGTCCCTTAGTGCAATGCCTATGGCTGCTGTAACCAATGGAGAATGTGATACATTTTCTCCAGTCCTAGGTCCTCTCCCCTGGTTTCTCAATGATTCCAGAGGCCCTGTTTAGAAGCTTTGACAGACACAGGTGTAACTGCATGCAGAAGTGGAAAAACCAAGATTACAATTTAAACCACTCCATATACAGCAGTCCTTTTGGATATAATATCCAGTTATGCAGAGCAACATAAACTTATGTAATGTAGTCTAAAATTACTGTGAGCAGTTCCATATAGTAGGAGATCTAGCTGTGGATAAAAAGGGGATACAAACAAAAAAAAATTTTTTAATTAAAAAAATACTTTTGTTCTGAGAAAAACACAGGTAAGAGAATGAAAAGTCAAAGACTATGTATGAGTAAATATTTGTAAATTACATATATAGTAAAGGACTTACATCCAAAGTATGCAAAAAAAAGTAATTAAATCTCAACAAGAAAACAAACAACTCAATTAAAAATGGGCAAAAGAATTGAACAGACACTTCAACATAGAAGATACACAGATAAAAAATAAGTATATGTAAAGGTTGAAGGAGGGCATGGCAACCCACTCCAATATTCTTGCCTGGAGAATCCCATGGACAGAGGATCCTGGCGTGCTACAGTTCATGGGGTAGCAGAGTCAGACATGACTTAAGCAACTTACATGTGTGCATATGAAAAGGTGCTCAATGTCATTTGTCATTAGGGAGTTGCACTTAAAGCACCAATATGTCATCCCATGCCTGTTAGAATGGTTAGAATCCAAAAAACTAACAGTATCAACATGGTTGGTAAAACATTCTCATTCCTTTCCAGTTAGGATGTAAAATAGTATAGACATTTTGCAAGACAGTTTTTTAGTTTCTTAAAATGCCAAATACTGACTTACCATATGCCCTACCAGTTTCACTCATAGGTATTCAGAAAACTTACTTGAATTTATGTCCACAGAAAAATCTTCACATGAATGCTCATGGTAGTTTTTTTCATCAAAAAATCATGAAAAACTAGAAGCAAGAAAGATGTCCTCCAAAAGATAAATGGATAAACACAGTACTGTATTTCCACAGAGAGTACCATTTAGAAAGAAAATGGAATGAGCTAGTAGTCCATGCTATATATAATATGGATGAATTTTAAGTGCATCTTACTAAATGGAAGAAGCCTGTTTGAGAAGGCTACGTACTCTATAATTCCATTACTATGACATTCTGGAAAAGGCAAAAATGTAGAGACAAAAAAAATTATCAGAGATTGCAAGTGATTAGAGAGAAAGACCATTGACCAGGTGAATAAAAGAAGATTTTTAAGGGTGGTAAATTATTTTGCATGGGACTTTAGTGGCAGATGGAGAAGGAAATGTCAACCCACTCCAGTGTTCTTGCCTGGAGAATCCCAGGGACGGGGGAGCCTGGTGGGCTGCCGTCTATGGGGTCACACAGAGTCGGACACGACTGAAGTGACTTAGCAGCAGTAGCAGCAGCAGTAGTGGCAGAAACATGATGCTGTGAATTTGTCAGAACCGACAGAACTTTATAGAACAGAGTTAATCTTAATGTAGGCAAATTTTAAAAATTCCTAGTAGGTTAGGGAATCCCAGGGTGGAATGTATACTTTGACAAAATAATCTAATTCTATTATAAAAAAGTGAATAAAATGTAACCTCACTGAAAAGTGTGGGTTAAGAAGGCATCCACATAAGTAACTTTGTAAGTTAGTAGAAAGTATTAAATTCAGTTCAGTTGCTCAGTCATGTCTGACTCTGTGACCCCACGGACTGCAACAGGCTAGGCTTCCCTGTCCATCACCAACTCCCGGATCTTGCTCAAACTCATGTCCACTGATTCAGTGATACCATCCAACCATCTCATCCTCTGTCGTCCACTTCTCCTCCTGCCTTCAATATTTCCCAGCATCAGAGTCTTTTCAAATGAGTCAGTTCTTCGCATCAGGTGGCCAAAGTATTGGAGTTTTAGCTCCAGCATCAGTCCTTACAATGAATATTCAGGACTGATTTCCTTTAGGATGGACTGGTTGTATCTCCTTGCTGTCCCTCTCACAGTTCAGAAGAATCAATTCTTTGGCACTCAGCTTTATAGTCCAACTCTCACATCCACACATGATTACTAAAAAAGCATAGCTTGGACTAGATGGACATTTGTTGGCAAAGTAATGTCTCTGGTTTTTAATATGCTGTTTAGGTTGGTCATAACTTTCCTTCCAAGGAGCAAATGTCTTTTAATTTCATGGCTGCAGCCACCATCTGCAGTGATTTTGGAGACTAAAAAAAAAAAAGTCTGCCACTGTTTCCACTGTTTCCCCATCTATTTGCCATGAAGTGATGGGACCGGATGCCATGATCTTAGTTTTCTGAATGTTGAGCTTTAAGTCAACTTTTTCACTCTCCTCTTTCACTTTCATCAAGAGGCTCTTTAGTTCTTCACTTTCTGCCATAAGGGTGGTGTCATCTGCATATCTGAGGTTATTGATATTTCTCCCAGCAATCTTGATTCCAACTTGTGCTTCATCCAGCCCAGAATTTCTCATGATGTACTCTGCATATAAGTTAAATAAGGTTTACATATATATGTAAACCTAGCTTATTTCCATATAGTGTATATACATGTAAACCCAGGGAGAAAAAGTAGGTACACAAATGACCAGTGATGGAAGTCAGATTTCTCACTGTTGGAGTGAAAAACTACAGATAAACAAAGGGTTCTAGAATGATACACATGGTACAGTATTAGAGGTGGAAATATCTGTATGAGTTCACATTTCAATATTAAATAGAGATACATATAGACAGACACAGAAATAATTATAGATATGTGTACATGCATGGGGGCTTCCCAGGTGGTGCAGTGGTAAAGAATCTGCCTGCCAATACAGGAGATGCAGGTTCAATCCCTGGGCCAGGAAGATGCCCCTGTAGAAGGAAATGGCAACCTGCTACAGTAATCTTGCCTGGAAAATTCCATGGCTAGAGGAGTCTGGTGGGCTACAGTCCATGGGGTTGCAAGAGTTGGACACAACTGAATGACTGAGCACACACGTAAGGTTAGCATGCCACATGTATTTTCTAGCTCTGTCTGCTGAGAGAACCTTAGAAGCAACAACACCTCAGTCATCATGAACACACTCAGCACCCAGATCTTGGTTTCTTCTACTGTTCTCCAATAAGAGGAACCAGGGGTCCTTGGGGAATTGGCTCATTCTGTGGTTAGAGCATGGGATTAGACAAGATCAGCCTGAAACAGAGCATCAGAACATAAGGAAACAATCAGGAAGCCAAAGCAATGAGGGCATGTCAAAAGCACACAGGAGCAAACTTGTGCTCATAATGACCAAAGCTAAAGCAATCTTAGCAATAAAATGTGTTGGATTATAAGTGTTAGTCACTCAGTTGTGTCTGACCCTTTGAGACTCCACGAACTGTTGGATTATAATCCAAATATAAAGTAAATATCCATGAGTTCATATGGATAAAAATAAATGAATAATAAGTAAACAAGGAAAGAGAGATAAATCTCTGAATAAAAGAATTTCAGGAATTTCTCTGGTGGTCCAGTGGTCAGGCCCAGTGGTTAGATCCAGTGGTTAGTCAGTCTGCCAAGCCAGGGACACAGGTTTCAACCCTGGTCCTATAAGATCCCACATGCCACAGGGCAATTCAGCCTGTGTGCCACAAGTACTAACCCTGCAGCCAAAAATAAATAAGTAAATTTAGAAAAATAATTTTAAATAATTTATGTAGATACTTCCCCCTCAAGGAGATGGAGCACAACTACTTGGTCTCTTAAGTGAAGGCTGTGTGTAACTCGCTGCCAAGAGCAAAGCAGGAGAATGTATTTTCAGAATGAAGAAGTCTGACGCAATCCCTCAGCCAGGTCATCAAAGTTGCCATCATCAATGAGAAGTTATGTTGCTAGCACATGCCCTTGGTATAATAAGAACTGAACAGAAAATCATTCTGGGGATTTCCTTCCTCAAAACCATAACCCTAGTGTAAGTAAGAGAAAAGCATCAGACAAATCCAACTTAAGGGACATTCTGCAAAACAAGAGCCTCCCCAAAACTAAGTCATCAAAAACAAGGAGAGTTTGAAAAATTGTCACAGACTGGAAAAAGAGACATATGACTAAGTGCTATGAAGTATGATGAATAATATTCTGGGACAGAAGAAAGGACATTAGCAAAAAACTAATGAAACAGAATAAAGTATAGAATTTAGCTAACTGACATTGGCTCCTTAGTTCTGATGAATGGATCACAGTGATGCAAATTGTTAACAAGAAGGGAAACTGGGTTGGGGTATACGAACACTCTCAGTACTGTCTCTACAATTTGTCCACAGATATAAATCTATTCTATAATGAAAAAGAATTTTTAAAAGAGGAAAACTGCCTTGCAGTGCAGGATAATGTTCTAGTCTAATACAGCTCCACATGTGTTTGCTTTGATCACCCTGTTCCAGCCTCTTCCTGACAGCACAGCCTGTTCCAGTTATTTCTCAAGTGATAAATTCGGATGAATATCACAGTGCGTCTCCCTTTTCATTCACAGGGAGGTCCACCATGTCTTACTAAGTCCAGGTCTCATGATGTCCTCATCATCCCCAGCCTCCACATGGCTCTCATCTCTCTCCATCCTTCCTTCTTCTTGTTTGTTTCCCCCTTTCCATTCTTCTTGTCCCTAAAGGTTGAAGCTATTTTCTATCAAATTCAATATATACCAGGTACTTCCTTATGTGGTTTCTAATTCTCTAACTTAGAGATGAGGAAACTGCATCCTAGAATCTTTGAATAACTTGCTCAAGTGTAGATCTGACCAAAATGAAAAGCCAGCATTTGTCTCCCCAGGCACAGACCCCTTGCACCAGTAGGACATCGCTGTGTCTTTCCTAAAGCATTCAAGATTTTCTTTCTTCAAGCATGTGATGCAACGTGAAAAAGAATCATACTACTGGCTTTTAAAAGAACCTTATCATTAATGGAAGTGAGGGGGCATGAAGGAGAGGGAAACTGGGGAAGGGAATCAAGGAATCACATGCTGAGAAAAGGCAATCTTGAGAAAACACAGCCACAATAAAGAAAGATGTTCTCTCCTAGCAAATCAATGGACAAGGAGAGATTTGTAAGCCTGGCAGTTCTCACCATCTTCTCCCTCTTACACAGACTGCTCAAAAGGAATACTTTTTGTGTTCTGCTCACTCAGCAAACACTATGGACACTGAAGGTGCTTGCTACCAGCTGATCCTTAAAAGAAAGCTCTAGGTGAATGCATAAAGAGTTCTTGCTTTGCAGGCTTCACCAATCAGGAGAGAATACACACCCCCTAACTTCACCAGAGCTCACCTGCAAAAATCCTAAGAAATCCAAATGTTAAATGAGAACTCATTCAGATGGACCTTTAAATTGATACGTTTAAAGAGACTGAATAAACTATTTTACAATCTGGCATGAGCTTTTAATATTAACTACTACATATTTTATGGACAGTATTTGTTGCCAAACACTAAAACAAACATTAAGATGCTTTTGCCTCAACTGGTACTCTGAATGCTTCCAAAACAGTTGTATAAAAAGTCACATAAAACACATCATAATCATGGAAATCATCTGCATTAAACTCACATTCTCCATAAAAGTGGCACTTATTTTTCATCTACAAACAATTATATCTCAATTACTTATTCTCTGTTAGGGAACATTTCATCAAAAACTCTCATTTAATTGATGTAAGGATACATTTTGTTTGGGGAGAAATATAATCTCTAATTTTGATTAATTAAAGAAATAGGCATTTTGAATTAGTGAAAGGCTCATGTCTATTGAAAAATATGCAGTTGTGTTAGTTTCATATATAGAGAATAACACAAACTAAGCTGTGAAACTGACATTAAGACAAGAAAGACCTAAAAGAGAACTGGTCTTTAATGAACAGATAAGGGTAATGCTAAGAGGATCTAAATTTCCCATAATATGGAGAGCTTCAAAAAGCTTTTTATATAAGAAGTTGAAATGTACACCCTGTGTTATCCTGTTTAAAATTTGAATTTCCCCAGGGGTTATTTTCTTTTTAACTATGCAGTTATAATAGGCACATCTAAATTATTACATATTCAGAATTATTGCAGTTCAGACAATTGAGCTGCTTTTGTAGAAGGAGTGGTTTAATTAAATCTAGATATGCCAACTAATCTTAATTGATATGCAAAATGTATAGATGTAAACAGTCAGTGAAAGTGAAAGCATTAGTCATGCCTGACTCTTTGCAACCCCATGGACTGTAGCCCACGAGGCTCCTCTGTCCATGGGATTCTCCAGGCAAGAATATTAGAGTGGGTAGCCATTCCCTTCGCCAGAGGATCTTTCTGATTCAGGGAGAGAACTCAGGTCTCCTGTTTTGCAGGCAGATTCTTTACCATCTGAACCAACAGAGAAGCCCCAAACAATCAGTAGTATACCAAAATACAAGAAAGGATGGAGGTTTACTAGCATGGAACCATTTGCTTGTAAGTTTCCAATTTTTTTAACTCAGAAATTATTCAACACAAGCATGCACTCTTAGAATTAAAAAAGAAAAAAGGAACCATCTGAAAATGTATTGGGTTGCAATGGAATGATTTTTTAGAAAACAAGGTAGTCTAGTTGCTCTCCTGTCCAGTTCTGTTATCATGCCAGCATATTGCTGTTTATAATCTTTGGGAGAAAATAGAAGACATTTTCCTTGGCTTAATACACCTGGGTATATGGTTTGTAAGAGGATTTCAGGAGATAAGAATGACTTTAATCCCACTGTGTTTTATGTCCACTAAGGAATAACCTGTCACTACACTGGCCATGGCAGCCAAAAATGGCAGGGGTAAGTCATGGTGATAGCACAATGTGACTCTCTTTACTACAGCTCAAGAAAAGAAGAAGAAGAAATCAGCAATATTAAGGTAGTGGTATAAAGCGTTGCATTCAGTGACATAAAATGAGAAAACATAGACATTTCATAGTAAAATATCAGTTCAGTTCAGTTGCTCAGTCGTGTCCGACTCTCTGTGACCCCATGGATTACAGCACGCCAGGTCTCCCTGTCCATCATCAACTCCCAGAATTCACTCAAACTCATGTCCATAGAGTTGGCGATGCCATCCAGCCATCTCATTCTCTGTCATCCCCTTCTCCTCCTGCCCCCAACCTTTCCCAGCATCAGAGTCTTTTCCAGTGAGTCAACTCATTGCATGAGGTGGCCAAAGTATTGCAGTTTCAGCTTTAGCATCAGTCCCTCCAATGAATACCCAGGATTGATCTCCTTTAAAATGGACTGGTTGGATCTCCTAGCAAAATATAGGAATGGCAATATTTTGTGATAGTCAAGGCTAAGGTTTTTCCCGTGGTCATATATGGATGTGAGAGTTGGACTGTGAAGAAAGCTGATCGCTGAAGAATTGATGCTTTTGAACTGTGGTGCTGGAGAAGACTCTTGAGAATCCCTTGGACTGCAAGGAGATCCAACCAGTCCATTCTAAAGGAGATCAATCTTGGGTGTTCATTGGAAGGACTGATGCTAAAGCTGAAACTGCAATACTTTGGCCACCTCATGTGACGAGTTGACTCACTGGAAAAGACTCTGATGCTGGTAAAGATTGGAGGCGGGAGGAGAAGGGGATGACAGAGAATGAGATGGCTGAATGGCATCACCGACTCTGTGGACATGAGTTTGAGTGAACTCCGGGAGTTGGTGATTGACAGGGAGACCTGGAGTGCTGTGACTCATGGGGTCGCAAAGAGTTGGACACAACTGAGCGACTGAACTGAACTGAACTGAAGTGATTATCTATCTCTATTTAATCTAATTTGCTTGTATCCTTTTGAAGTGAAAGAGAGCTTGTTTTGAGACCTCTTGTGATACAGAAGAGATTCTGATCCAGTGCCACTGACTTTGCACATATCAGGGAAGCCTAGGGAATAAAAAAGGAAAACTATATGATTCTTCCAGGTCCCATAGAAAGTTTTGACACCACTCTCTGCCAGTAGATCTATATGGGGCTCTTTCTAGATCTATATATATTCTGCTTCTTACATCAAATATTGTCACGCAACATGTAATATATTTACTACAAGGTAATAAAATCAGTGACATGATTATTAATAATTTAGGCTCCTAAAGCAAAATCTGTCTTGGACTAATGGCCAGATCACTGGTTACGTTACCCATGGGTACATGTTACATGTTGTATGATGGTGTTCAATTGACTAACAGAAAAGGTCATAACAACAGTAAGAATATGCACAGTAGAGGGGATGGTAACAATTAAGAACCAAACGTTGGGACTTCCCTGGTGGATCAGTGGTTAAGAATCCTCCTTCCAATGCAGGGAATGTGGGTTCAATCCATGGGCAGAGAACTAAGATCCTAAATGTAGCTAAGCCCATGTACTCTGGAGCCCACATGCCACAGCCAGAGAAGCCTGAGCACTGCAACAAAGAGCCTTCATGCCTCAGCAAAGACCCAGAGCAAGCAAGTCAATAACAACAATAAAATAATGATAATAAAGAGCCAAAAGTTTTCAGCATTCAATCTGCAAACATTTATTTAGGCTCTGTATTATACTTTTCTCATTTACTCAATTAGTAAAAGTAATAGTAATTTGATTACACTCTTTTCTTTCCAAGATCCAGATTAAGAATATGATAAAATAGTCATAGGGCTTATTTAGGCAAATATGTTAATTGTCTAGTTTTTCTAAAGCTTTTTAAAAATATCTAAAATATCAAATATTTTACATAATGTCCACTTTCACTTTTTTTAACTAGTGATATTAACATGTCTTCCTTAAAATTCTCTTTAATATATAAGGCAAAATTCACCCTTCCAGAAATCCTTGGTTCTCTGGAAGTAAACATCAAAGACAGTAGAAATTTCTTTAGAAGCCTACAAATTCAGTTAAGACAGAGTTTATAATAAGGAGAAAAAGTTACCACATTTTAAAATGTCTAATACAGGGACTCAAATAGTTTAATACAGCAAGAATTTCTTATTGGGGTGATTTAATATATTATAGTTCATTTAATATTATTTTCCTTGATGTAGTTGTTTTTATTGATCTGTTCATTATAACCCCTATTTTTTGATAACTCACAAGACTGTGAAATTGTCAAGATAACCTCCAATATAATTTTTAACAATTATTTCTTTAATTTATAGCATGTACACAGGATGGCCCAGGACTAAAGTAGTAATAACAGTGGAACTAGCTATTATCTATTTAGTATTTTAAAAATGTTTTATGTACAGTAAGTATGTCACTCAAGTTGTGTTCCACTCTTTGTGACCTCATGGACTATACAGTCCATAGAATTCTTCAGACCAGAATACTGGAGTGGGTAGCCATTCCCTTCTCCAGGGGATCTTCCCAACCCAGGGATCGAATCCAGGTCTCCCACATTGCAGGCGGATTCTTTACCAGCTGAGCCACCAGGGAAGCCAGCCCAACAATACTGGAGTGGAGTGGGTAGCCTATCCCTTTTCCAGCAGATCTTCCCAACCCAGGAATCAAACCAGGGTCTTTACATTGCAAGCGGATTCTTTAAGCTATCAGAGAAGCTTACATACACTATCTCATTTAATTCCAACAATACCAATATAGAGAATGTTATTATCCTAACTTGCTGCTACTGCTGCTAAGTCACTTCAGTCTTGTCCGACTCTTTGCAACCCCATAGACGGAAGCCCACCAGGCTCCCCCGTCCCTAGGATTCTCCAGGCAAGAACCCTGGAGTGGGTTGCCATTTCCTTCTCCAATGCGTGAAAGTGAATAGTGAAAGTGAAGTCGCTCAGTCGTGTCCGACCCCTAGCGACCCTAGGGACTGCAGCCCACCAGGCTCCTCCGTCCATGGGATTTTCTAGGCAAGAGTACTGGAGTGGCTTGCCATTGCCTTCTCCATTATCCTAACTTACAGATGAGGAAAAGAGATTCATAAAAATTTAGAAAACTTATCTGAGATAATATTGCTAAAAGTGGCAACCTGGAATATGAACTGAGAAAGCACACTTTCCAAAGCACACAATTCACAAGTATGCAATATTGCCTCCTGAAATAGATGTTTTGTCTTTGGCTGACAAAATATACATATGTCAGAATTTTCAAGTTCATCTGCTTTTAAGAAAAAATGATAACTGGAGAAATCAACCTCTTTATTTAAAAAGTTCAGTCTCTAAATGTAGACCTTCAGATATCAGGACAGGGAGATAAGGGAAATGTGAGTGGTCAAGCTGTATTTTCCTCACCCTGAGATGACCCCTATTTTATGAAGAATGAGAAGTTAGAAATTCCTGGATTCATGTAGAATTTGAAGACTGCCAAGCAAGATGTTAGCAGGATGAGAATTTAGATTCTCAAGAATGGGGTAAAATTTCTCAAGATTCTGCCAGAAGAAAACTCTGGCAGAATAGCTCAGGATAGCCTGGAAGAGTAAATTAGGGAGACAAGATGACTTTTTCTGGAAAAAGATCAAGAATGGATAATGAAATGGCCTTTTTGGGTCCCAGTCCCTATGAAATTTCCACCTTGCAGGTTAGGAAACTTAATACCCCTGCAGCCTTAGCTTGCCTTACTCCTTTGAAAACAATAACACATAAATATCATTGAGCTTCTCTCTGTGTAAAGGATAATGCAAAGAATTTTACCTTTTATTACTCTAGCAGAAACATAAACCATTATCAACACAGAATGGTGATAGTCATGCTTCTGTGGCCAACAGCAGGGATGGGTAGAAACACAGAAGAACCCAAGATCCTACCTATTTCCTCTTTCCATCAATACTTAAGGTTGGGGGAATCTGCAAAATCTGGGATAAAAACCACTTGCTATAGAGAAAAAGGGATGTGGTATAGAGTGTTATGATTGGGTTTCAAGTTTCAGTTCCTCCATATGACTTTCAGACAGATCTCTAGCTCTCTGACTGAATCCCTTCATCTACAAACCCCAGATGACAATGATTCAATATTCCGAGTGCCCTTTGGGTGACTCGATTATCCTCAGTGTCAGAAAGGCCCAAGGATACAGTGTCACAGTAACTCTGAATCCAAAAAAGCCACAAAACCAGAATGAGCCACATCTACTCCCAACCCCATGCCCCGTTACCTGCAGCAAAGACTACTAGTTAGGCCAGTGGTTCTCAACCAGGAACAATTTTGCTTCCCAGGGAATATTTAGCATTATCTGGAAACCTCTTGGTAATAACTGGGGACAGTGCTATTGACATGTAGAGGCCAGGAATGCTGTTAAAACATCCTACAATGCACAGTTCGGTCCTCATAGCAGAGAATAATCTGGTCCAACATGTCAAAGGTGCTGAGGTTTGAGAAATTTGGAGTTAGAGCAAGTAAGATAGAATGAGACCAGGTAGACATGGAAGTCTTAAATTTCTTTGTACGGACTGACAGAGTGGAAACTACAATGAGAGACATGGTCTCTAACATCATCTGAACTTCAGTGCTGATTTATTTACCCAAAACTATCCTCCTAGGTCTACTCCACAAACTCATTTCAAATGCTTTCTCGAATCTTCCCCCAAGATGGAGTTGGATAGGACACGGACAGCTCCACTTCCACCACTGCGTTCTATATCCACCCTTGTCTTTCTTGGCTTTTCTTATTGCTGATGGGCTTGTACCATCAGCAGCAGAACTTGGGCTCTATAACCACAGTGCCAGGAACAAAGCATGTTTACTGGGATATATTTGTTGCTATCTTTCCCCAGCTTAGTCTGAGCCTCATCTGTCCTTAGCCTATCACATTCCAGGGGTCTCTAGAACACAAGTTGCCACTTTTACCTATTAATATTTTGCTGATAAGGAATAATTTTTCAGTACTCTAAATGTTCTAAATAATTGTCTAATAATCACAACTACTATCCTTAGTAGCTGCTTTCCCAAAATCTTGCAATTTATGAAATTGTGTATATATTTATACTTCATTATATACTGCTATATTTCTTATTCCAACACCACATAGTCCCTTCTTTATTTTGTCATATCCTACTGATGAGTATGTGCTTCACAGCATTGTAGTTAACATCCAATAAGAAGTTATCTAAAAATGTTTTGCAAATACTTAGAACACACACTTTCTGTCATGGTTGCTATTGCTGATATTCTTATTCCGGCTCTGCTGCTGCTGCTGCTGCTAAGTCACTTCATTCATGTCCGATTCTGTGCAACTCCATAGACGGCAGCCCACCAGGCAACCCAGTCCCTGGGATTCTCCAGGCAAGAACACTGGAGTGGGTTGCCATTGCCTTCTCCCATTCTGGCTCTAGTTAAGTCCAAACTGCTACAGATGCCTCTGCTTGGGTCTCTAATTGTAAGAAACCATTTGTCTAAATGAACTTATAATCACCATTCATCCTGTTCTTATTCCTGAATGTCCACTCTCTTCCAGGCCCTATGCTGTCTTTTGAAAGTAGTTGATGGTGTTATGTCCTATTCAGTGTTCCCTTCAAACACGTATTTTGGACTCCGCATTATTTCTCCTGCATTGAATCTTGGGTTCTCAACTCTGCTATTTCCAGGTAAGGCCCATTCATTAGTGATACATGAGAAGAATGTAAAATGGTGGTGACTGAAAATGTGAGATTTCGCAAAGACAAATCTGTCAGCATGCAAATGACTACCTGGAGAATCAAGTGCTTATATGTTTTAGAATGAAGACTCTTAAATTGTGTGTTTTCCATGAGTAATATTATCACATGGTATAACAGAAAGAGCTTGAACTATGAAATCAAGGCAGGACTAAGGAGAAGGCTCAGTTCTATCTTTTCCTCACTCAGATCCTTAAGTCCTTAATATGTTTTGGTAGAATAGTGATCATATCTTCCCTGGAATTTATAAGATATGCTGAATGTAGAGGGCTTGACTAAGAACCTAATTAAAATATAGGTTCCCATTACTTTCCTAGAAGGTAAAAGAGTTAAAAAATAAATGAATTTGTTGGTAAAAGAAGTCCTAGCACAGAATAGGTGCTTGGAAAATATTTTCTTCTTATGAAAAATCCTATTCTTAAAAAAATAGAAATTATTTTTAATTATATTTAATTACTTTAAAATATATTAATCTAAGGAGAACAGTCCTGGGTGTTCATTGGAAGGACTGATGCTAAAGCTGAAGCTCCAATACTTTGGCCACCTCATGCGATGAGTTGACTCACTGGAAAAGACTCTGATGCTGGGAGGGATTGGGGGTGGGAGGAGACGGGGACAACAGAGAATGAGATGGCTGGATGGCATCACTGACTCAATGGACATGAGTTTGAGTGAACTCTGGAAGTTGGTGATGGACAGGGAGGCCTGGCGTGCTGTGATTCATGGGGTCGCAAAGAGTCGGACATGACTAAGCGACTGAACTGAACTGAAACACTAATGAAAGAACTTAGCAATAAGCCAATTTCAGCAGTATTTACATTTTTAAAACTCAACTCTTCATATTGTGTGTATGTCTCTCACACATATACACATACATACACACATACACACAGTGGCAGGGGGAGACAAATTCTTTGAAAAACCACAAATATAATTGGTTTCTTTTCTCATACTTACATTTCTCCCATAACAAGAGCAATGTGACTCTATATCAAGTGAAAGGAAACATAAATATTATAAAGAATATTCTGAAGCTGTGACATATCATTTGCCACATTAGATGGCCTTTGTTTATTCATTCATTCAGCAAGCCCTTTTTGAGCATTTGCTTCATTTCAGAAATGGTACTAAACACTAAAGTCATAACAACAAATGAGATATCGCCTTTGCCTCAAGGACCCTGCAGTCCAGCTTCAGACAGGACATGTGGTGGAGGGTAGATAGGTTGAGGAACAGGGTGAAGGGAGAGGATAAGAAGATAAATATACACAAAGACAGTGGTATGCTGCAGGTTCAATAGAGTACAAAGCAAGCAGTCTTCCTGGGCTAGGAAGGAGCAAGTAAGGAAGAGGCAAGCTTCAAACAGAAGGTGAATTATCTACAAGGCAGGAGAAAAGGAGGGACAGAGGGCATCCCTGTGGGGAAAACAGGAAACTCTGACTTAGAGGCGTAAAACAGCCAAGAAGCCTGGGTAATAGCAAACACTTCTGTAGTGGTTTTGGAAGCATGAGAGAGCAGAGAGAACAGTACTAAAACAGAAGCCGGGAAATCCAAACTGTCAGCTTGAGTTGTGAAACAAACCTAATGGGGTTCAGATATGAGCTCCACTTCTTACAGTCTGGGAAACTTGGGACAAATTAATGTCCTTATTTATAAAATAAGAATAATAATCCTTTCCATGAATAGCTGCTGTGGGAATTAGAGATGCCCCATAAAAGCACCTAGAGCTGTGTGTGTGTCTCGGTGTGGTCAATTAACAATAGTAACGATGAGAGAGTGATGACAGTGATGACACGGTGATGGTGGTGGTGGGAGTGGGGCTCTCCTTACCTGGGTGCCTTCACACATTCTACCACCTAACATGTCCCTTTCTATCAGATTCTTCTCCATGATTACTATTACTTGCCCATCAACTACAAGTTCAAAGTTCACTCCTTCACACAAGTTGGAGTAAGGTGTACTTTTTCGGATCTCTGATTTGAATCCACCTGCTAATACAGGAGATGCAAGAGATACAGTTTCAATCCCTGGGTCCAGGAAAATTCCCTGGAGTAGGAAAGGGCACCTCATTCCAGAATTCTTGCCTGGAAAATTCCATGGGCAGAGAAGCCTCATAGGCTAAAAGCCCATGGGGTCGCAAAGAGTCAGACACAACTGAGCGTACACACACACGTCTCTGATTTCCCAGAGAATATTCACACTCTACTGTCACTAGGAACTTAATTTTCCATGTCCTCCACCTTCACCCCAGGCAAAGAGAAAAGAAGCCAGACTGTGCGGCTCTATGTCTTATGCCTTTTGCTACCCTCATCTGTGCAGCACATATGTTCACTAAATATTTGTTGAATTAACATAGTGATCAGGAAGGAACCGGAAACTAGAATCGAGGTTGTTTCTTTTAGAAAATAAAACCATCTTTTACGAGGGTTGTGATAGGGCATAAAACAAAGATTAAAGGCCTTCAGAGAAGGAAGAGTCCCCCAATCCCCTATGAATTGGAGCCTTTGGGGGCAGCACTATGGTCATAACACAAGATAATCACCACCCTCGTTTACAAGCTTCTTCAGCACCAACATAGGGGCGAACACAACCTAGACGGGCAGAGTTCATCAGCAGAGGCCTGAGCTGAAACTACAAAGGTGCTGTGGGAAGTGGCAGGAAAAAAGTTCTCAGACAATGAGAACAAGCACAGAGACCATGGTATGATAAAAATCTGGCAAAGGTTTAGCCTCAGAAAGGAGGCTCATTTTTGTTGGTGAAGGGTCATGGGGTAGGGTTGCAGGGGAAAGAATGGACACCATATTGTCAAAGGGTAGAACAGGGGCCAGGTCAGTGCAGGATCATCAGGGTAAAGTCAAGGATCTGGGACTGTTTTCTAAA
This sequence comes from Moschus berezovskii, assembly GCF_049115385.1. Taxonomy (NCBI): domain Eukaryota; kingdom Metazoa; phylum Chordata; class Mammalia; order Artiodactyla; family Moschidae; genus Moschus; species Moschus berezovskii. Next base: position 71,176,671 of record NC_142461.1, read on the forward strand.
AGTGATGTTAAGATCTAAACCAGGTGTCCAAATGATTAGCAAGGCATTTTAAAATCATCACTCACCTAGGTAGTGGAGAACGTTGGTAAGATCTCCATTACCTTAGAGAAGCCGGAGTTCTCTCAAGTAGCTTTCATAATTCAAGTGAGACGTGCATATGCACTGAGTTTGGGTGATTGTTGGTGGAGGCAGAAAAAGGAAATTAGACTGGACATAACGTTTAACAGGTAGAATGGGCAGAATTTTTGATGGATCGGATGGTGGATTGAAGAGAAGAGAAAGTTAAAATGTTAGTCACTCAGTCACGTCCAACTTTTTATGACCCCATAGACTGTAGCCCCGGAGAAGGCAATGGCAAGCCATTCCAGTACTATTGCCTAGAAAATCCCATGGATGGAGGAGCTGGTGGGCTGCAGTCCATGGGGTCGCTAAGGGTCGGACACGACTGAGCGACTTCACTTTCACTTTTCACTTTCACACATTGAAGAAGGAAATGGCAACCCACTCCAGTGTTCTTTCCTGGAGAATCCCAGGGACGGGGGAACCTGATGGGCTTCCGTCTAGGGGGTCACACAGAGTCGGAGACGACTGAAGTGACTCAGCAGCAGCATGGAATTCTCCAGGCAAGAATACTGGAGTGGGTTGCCATTCCCTTCCCTAGGGAATCTTCCTGACCCAGGGATCAAACCCAGGTCTTCTGCCTTGCAGGCAGTTTCTTTACCATCTGAGACACCAGGGGAATCCCTGTAAGAGAGGAGAGGAAAAGATAAAATTTAAGCTTTTGGTTTGAGTCTCTGCAAAGAAGATGGTGGCACCATGTAATGATGTTAGGTGAAAGAAGCGTATGTAGCAAGTTAAAAAGTTCTGATTTTCATGTAATAAATTTACAGTGTCTATTAGACATCTACATAACAATATTGAAGAAAGAGTAACATCTGAGGATAGAGATCAAGGGAGCAGCCTGGGTTCTAGATATAAGTCTATTGGTATTCAGCATCTGGTAATGAAATCCACAGTATTTTTCAACATCACAAGCCAGAGTTACAAGCCAGAGGTACAGAATCCCCCTAAAAATTATTTTTGGTGTGATCACATGTAGTCTTACTGCCCTGTAATAAATGCCCCTCCAAGATATTTTGTGGGGAAGGGGAGTGGACTTTGTTCTGGTGTGTCTTTACATGAAACAGCTACCACAGTTTCAATTGCATATTTAACCTTAGTTATTATGTAACCTTAACTTTGAAAGCATTTGGGTGTTGAAATGCTCCTGAGGGCATAAGGGCTCCAAGTCCTTAGAGCTACAGAGAAGAGGTCACTGCAGTAGGCCTTGAGCAATCAAAATTGCTTGATAAAGAATATCACCATTTCCCCTCATCTTCATCAAAGAGATGAGTCCAGTGATGTGTGGAAAATGAAAACACAATGCACAATGATTGGCTACTAAGCCATTTGGTATCAAAGGAGACCAGGCTACTTGAATGAGACAAGCTTGGGACCCTCTCCTCCCACCTTTTTGCTCCAAAGTTATGGAAAATATCTCTGTCATGAAGCAATCAGAGACAATACTATGTTTTAGTTTGTTATATCTTTGTTGAAACAGTTCTTAGACCATGGTATTACCTGTCTTTCACAGTATGATGTACATTGTATGTCCATCAAATTCTAAAATCATTCTTGTTGATCTCTGTGGCACATAATTTTTTCTCTTTTAAAACCACATAACATCCCTGACTGTTTCTAAACAGAACCCCATGTTTAGTTGGTTAGCTACCTCCTATACTTTCTCAACTTAACCATAAGTATATTCATGCACAATGGATAAGGAACTGGCATGAGACAATTCAAGGCAACAAAAGTTGACAGGAAATATGTGCAGGACATTTTCTTAAAAGAAACTCAAAGGAAGGAAATTTTCTTTGTCCACTGAACGTGGCAGCTCTCAGGTCTGCATACCAATTATGGAACTGCTAGTCTGAAAAAGACAAAGTGTGACAGTGCAAAGAACCTGCATCCTAGGACACACTATTTGGGTACCAAATTAACTAACTCTTGAAGTGCTCTACTAAGGGACTTTTCATTTTGTGAAACTACTATTTTTTCCTGATTCTTCTAACCAAGTCATTTAGAATTTTCTATTGTTTTCTGATACTGTCAGCTAAAAGCACGTTGATTAATTAAACCTCCATATTCTCTAACTTACCCCAGACCTCAAAAAATGATAGCCAACACACACACACAAACATACAAAACCATCTCACAGTATTATTATCATGAAATAATTGTGCAGAATGGTTTTGTGTGCACACGCGTGTGTGCATGCTTCTTGTTCAAAATGATGCAAGGGGCAAAACTCACCTTATATAACTTTCTTTTTTAACCCTTAGCTTTTTTGTCTGCAAAGTGAGAATCTGGAAAAGAGCATCTCTAAGAAAACTTTCAAATTTTATGGTTGTGGAAGTGTAACACATCAAATGTACTTTAATCTTCCCTGTCGTCTCTGAAAAATGCAGTAAGCCTTTGAGACAGACCCTTGGAGCTAATCCTTCAAGAAACCTAAGGTATCTATATTAAAGACAACACATGGTTTATGTAATTACAAGACTACAATTTTTCAATTACAAAGAAAAGAATATTCATACCTCTACCTCTGAAATTTCCAGGAATTCTTTATACTAAAGTCTGACGCCCCTAACAGAGGTCGTCTGTGGGCATTGTTGAAAAGACAAATAGCAAACAATATACCAGGAAAATGATTATCTGTGTATAACATTCAGATAGTAAAAAAAAAAAAGCTTCTGGTATAGTCCAACGATTGTCATTAGTCAAAAAAGACTTTTGAATTCAAAAGTGAAAGTGAAAATGAAGTCGCTCAGCCGGGTCCGACTCTTTGCAACCCTATGGACTGTAGCCTTCCAGGCTCCTCCGTCCATGGGATTTTCCAGGTGAGAGTACTGGAGTGGGTTGCCATTGCCTTCTCCAGGGGATCTTCCCATCCAGTGATCGAACCCGGGTCTCCTGCATTGCAGGCAGACACTTTACCGTCTGAGCCACAAGGGAACTCGAAAGTTACCAGTTTTGAATTCAAAAGGTATCAGTAAATTAAAGCCTTTCAGTTCAGTTCAGTTCAGTCGCTCAGTCGTGTCCGACTCTCTGCGACCCCATGAATCACAGCACACCAGGCCTCCCTGTCCATCACCAACTCCCAGAGTACACTCAAACTCATGTCCACAGAGTCGGTGATGCCATCCAGCCATCTCATTCTCTGCCGTCCCCTTCTCCTCCCGCCCCCAACCTTTCCCAGCATCAGACTCTTTTCCAGTGAGTCAACTCATCACATGAGGTGGCCAAAGTATTGGAGTTTCAGCTTTAGCATCAGTCCTTCCAATGAACACCCAGGATCGATCTCCTTTAGAATGGACTGGTTGGCTCTCCTAAGACCAGCTATTATTAGTATTCATAAAAGTTGGTGGTACTAAATCAAACTAATGAATAAATCTTTTGTTTTTATTAATATTTATCTGGCTTATAATATACTTGGATTATCCTGAAAGATGGATCAGGAATGTGTCAGTCTTCACTTTCTACCTAACTCCTTAGGAATGCTTCCCAAGGTCACAGAATTTAAATCTCATGATCTTATCTTTGTACTATTTGCCCTTAAGCTTCACCCTCAGGATACAGTCACATTCTGAAAAATAGCACTGTCAGCCCCTTATTTTATACTTGCAACATCATTTTTCACCCCTTCCAATTATTTGCACATTATAGTCAGTTTCAACTCAGCAATGCTGTCATAGCAGTTGCATTGTTTTCCTTCTTCATCTTTTGCACATGTTTTCTGTGTCTGAAATATTTTCTTCTATCAATCTAAGAACTCCTCTGTGGAATTCTGTTTTGAGCTTTGTGAATGCCCCTCTGAAACCTTACACTTGTTTCATCTAGCAGTTATCATTTTAGATTGCAACTGTATTAATTTGTATCCTAGACTGTGCTTTAAAAAAAAAAACAAGCATTATCACCCTCTTCTAATCAAGGCTATGGTTTTTCCAGTGGTCATGTATGGATGTGAGAGTTGGACTGTGAAGAAGGCTGATCACCAAAGAATTGATGCTTTTGAACTGTGGTGCTGGAGAAGACTCTTGAGAGTCCGTTGGACTGCAAGGAGATCCAACCAGTCCATTCTAAAGGAGATCAGTCCTGGGTGTTCATTGGAAGGAAGGACTGATGCTAAAGCTGAAACTGCAATACTTTGGCCACCTCATGCAACGAGTTGACTCACTGGAAAAGACTCTGATGCTTGGAAGGATTGGGGGTGGGAGGAGACGGGGATGACAGAGAATGAGATGGCTGGATGGCATCACCAACTCGATGGACATGAGTTTGAGTGAACTCCGGGAGTTGGTGATGGACAGGGAGGCCTGGCGTGCTGTGATTCATGGGGTCGCAAAGAGTCAGACACGACTGAATGACTGAACTGAACTGAGACATTGAAATCCTCTTTCACAAAATGTTGAATGACTGAAACAATGAAAAAGTGAGTCCTGGTCTCTACCCATCACATCACACTATGCTCACCAATCATTGTCAACGCTTCTTGAGTATGTCCTTTCAATGGATTCTATTTCCTTCAGAGGACATACATAAAGGAAAAAAATTAACCGTAGCTCCCTTTTCTTGATTAAGAATATCTGTCTTGCATAGTCTCTCTGCCCTATTTCTTCCACTGTCTCAAAAAAAAAAAAAAGGTATTGAAGTAAAGGGCCCATCTAGTAAATACAATAATACTTTTGTGCTATTTAATTTCCATTAAAATAAAGCGGAGTCCATTTTTCTTTAGGCCAAATCTTGGAATCCAAAGTTGTGAGAAATGGTGTTTTTCAACCCAGCAGCAGTGATTCATCTTGGAAATTAAGGTTTGTGATGAGAAAATGCCTCACTAAAGTGCAAGAGTCAATAGTCCCCCTACATAACCCCATCAATTAAAATCAGCAGCAACTAGTGTTTGCTATGCCAGCAAGAGCCCAAAAGAGGGACAGAGATAGTCTCTGTTTGGACACAGACTTTCCTTAACCCTGATGTAGAAAGGCACTCGTAATAAAAAACCTATTTTTGGCTTAGAGAAACCACTCAACCTCAACAGGATTAGCATATCTGTTGTCAGAAGACATGAGGCCCCTTTGTCATCTCTCCAAATGTTGTTTACATATTTTAAACTAAAACAATTCATTATTCAAGGATCAAGGAGAACTAGCATGATTCTGAACTCAGAAGTCAGACTGCATCTCTTGAGATGAATGAATTTATAGGCTTCTTTGAACATTCTTTCATTCAAAGAATCTTAATTGAGCACCTGCTAGGCACCAGATATTGGGCTAAACATTGGAATTAACAAAAATAAAAGACAGAGATCTTTTAAGAGTTCTTTAATAGCTAATGGAGAGACGTATAGTAACAAATAATTATAACTCAGAAGATGAATTGTTATTAATCAGATATAGAGAAGATTAGGCTTCCTTGGTGGCTCAATAGTAAAGAATCTGCCTGATAATGCAGGAGATGCGGATTTGATGCCTGGGTCAGGAAGATCCCCTGGAGAAAGGAATGGGTACCCACTCCGTTATTCTTGTCTGGAAAAACCTATAGACAGAAGAGCCTTGTGGACTACAGTCCATGAGGTCATAAAGGAGTCAGACATGACTTAGTGACTGAACAACAACAGAGAAGATTATGTGAGAACACAGATGATTAGTTGAGACTGTCACTGGTTTGCCTAGGGGAGTCTGAGAACTTTCACTTAGAACATTCTGTATGAGGTTTCAAGTGAGAATATGGGTTTTTTAAAGGACCATTGGGTGGAAGGATAAATGAGACAAAGGAAACAGTGAGCCCTGAGGTAGTAATAAGGCTGTATCCATATTATGATGAAACATCTCCCCAGTTCACCCACATGTGCAATCCATGCAGTCACCCTCGGTCTCTTCCATTTTCTGTAGCATAGCACCAGAATGAGTAACTGCATTTTTTATTAAATTAATCAGTCCTTTAGATGGCATTTAAACTCAATCTCCTTTTCTCCCTACTTTTCTGGTACAGGTTCATGATGAAATCTTGCAGATGTTACTACAATATTAGAAGATACTTTTCAGCTCCCTGGTGACTCCAAAATGAGTTTTATCATCATTATAGTTAATAATAATTGCAAATAAAATTCTCAGCTTTTATGTCATAAAAATTGATTCTCACTATACACCTCTCTATGAAAATGTCATATCCCTTAAAAATTGCTGCTAGAACAAATTATAATACAAAGCACTTACATAGCATTTTTGTTTGGGGAGGTAATTTCAGTTTATTGCCCTCTGTTAGTGGGGAAAAAAGCCTTGACAGGGTTAATTGCCTTCCCTAAGATCACATGATTCATGGTAGCACTGAGGAAGTGAGAACTCAAATTGAGGATGACACTCCAAAGGAAAACCCAACCAATCTGCCTTACATTTCATTCATAGGTGGTAGGGTAGGTTGTGCACATTTGATCTTTCTTCCAAGTGGAAACTGTAAAAACTAAGCAAAATTCTGAAGAATTTCCAAGAAATAATTCTGTTCAGAAGGTAAGTTTTCTTTATTTTAGAGCTGATCACCCAGCTTAAATGTAATTCTGCTATTGGAACACCACGCTAGGTCTGTTAATGGGAGGTCAGGTTTGAAGATGATAATTAATTTTGGTATACTATTGCCAATTATATCCTACCCATGTGGCCTATATCCAAGAGCTAAAGAACATTCATGAAGAGGAGGGAAAGGCTATAGTGATATTCCTGCCTACCACTGTTTTGCCAAGTTTCAGAGGAAGCTGGCAAAAAAGGGAGACATTTATCTAGCACACTTTCTGCTTAGTGTGACTATGGATCTCCCTAGTTACCAAAAAGTGTTGATTATCAGATGACCTCAAACCAAAATCAGAAAACAGAATCATCAAAATCCAAAGAAAATGTAAATACACATTTAGAGAAACTTGCTATGAATTTAAAAGGCCATCAAGGCTTCCAACCTGATTACCTATTAAACAAGATTTTAAAAATCGACTTAGCTCATCTTAGAGCAGATAGGCCTGAGCAGTCATTTTGTTGTTGTTCAGTTGCTAAGCTATGTTCAACTCCTTGCAACTCCATGGACTGCAGCACATCAGGCTTCCCTGTCCACCATCTCCTGGAGTTTGCTCAAACGTATGTCCATTGAATAGGTTATGCCATTCAACCATCTCATCCCCATTTAATAATCATTTAATAATCAGCAATTATACATTTGATGTCGAGTGTATGCAGGGTTTTGTATCAAATAAGCCCTGTGAGCAATAGCCTTGTATTTGTATCAAATAAGACCTGTGAGCAATAGAAGAGATGAACATGATGAGATCTCAGCTCTCATAGAATTCATGTTAGTCAATGACCCTGAGCATCATTCTGAAGTTCTTCAGGTTCCATCTGTGATACTCAGTTAAATCTTACAGGTGGATCATAGCACAAATGTGTCTTATTTGGTAATCTGGGTAGTCATTTAGCTCCGTGTTTCTGAAATTTTAATACACATCTGAGCACACAGAGGACTTGCTAAAAGACAGATTGTTGGATCCTACTCCCAGAGTTTCTAATTGATTAGGTCTTATTGATTAGGTCTGATAGATCAGGCCCAAGAATGTGCATTTTTACCAAATTCACAAGAATGGTGATGTTGTTGGCTCAGGAATGACACTTTAAGATGCATTACTTTAACTTATTTATTCTGTGCCACAGTTGTAGAACCATACCTTTTCAGTGACAGATAGCAGTTTGTCATCACAAATTTATCATCAAGAATGTCTTTACTACCTGACCATAAGTTTCTAGAAAATGAAGTAATATTAAGTATTTTCTAAAATCATTCAAATTTACCTCAAACATTCTATGACAATACTTCTTTGAAGCAGAAGTTTCCATTTAAATGAATAAATAACATATAAAAATAAACTTTCTATTTCTTCTATTTTATTAAGAAAAAAGGCCAGCAAAATACAAAAATGGGCCAATTATTATAACATTGTCACTAATGACTAAAAGGAAAATAGAAACCTCTTAATACTTTCTTATAAAACAGCTTAATTGACATTTATTTAAGATAAAAGTATTCTATAATCTTTTAAAATTTAAATACTTGGCAATAAATTCAACCTGTAAGTGACTATAATTGCTTATCAACAGAATTTCTAACTTGTGGCCCAATTCTAACTTGTGTTTATCATAATCTATGATTTTTGCCTAAACATATGAGGAAGCTGTGTCAGAATAATTAAAAAGAGGTAGACCATTTCTAACAGTGATGAAAAAAATTCTCACACACAATATCCTTCATTCAAATTTTCTGTAAGTCTTCTCCTCTGGCTTCTTCAAATATCATCACTTAAGACAATGACCCATTCTCCTAATGGTGAAAAAAAATATGTTCCTTGCCAAGTGGAACTATAGGGTTCACTGAATACAGAAGATAACTTTTTCTTTAGTGTGTCTAAGTCTGTGTTGAGGACATAATTTAATAAACTTTCTTTTTCTCCCTTATGACTAAGGTCCTTAGGATTAAGGCCAAAATTGATCTTGAAGACAAGATACAATTCAGAAGTCTATTATAATCTTTGCACTTAGAGTTACACATAGTAGTAAAATTGGGAGGCTACATCTTGCATATTGTGATGACAAGATTTTTTTTCTTAGATGCTTTTGAAATTTTAACATTTTAAAAATTAAAATAATTTGGATATTTAATTATGAAATGTTCTTTAAGACTAAACTGCAATACTAACTCAAGTACCATGTGAAATACAGATGAGGTGCCCATCCTTGAGGCACGGGGTATGGAATTAACAACCATCAAGATGCCAGTTGGTACCATTCCAAGCCAGATGAACCATGCCAACTCATCACAATGTCACACTCCAAAATTTTCAATTTACTAAAGACAGAAATCATTTTCTAACCACACACATCCTTAAGTCCACATATTTAACAACAACAACAAAATTTGTGATTAAATTTTCATTCTGGCCTACTTTATTTTATACCCTGTTTCTTATAGCATAATTTGAACTGGGGCTGTGGTTTACAGGCAGTAGGGGAGAAAGTATTTACTAGCATAATAACATTTTAATACTACAGTATAAAAAGACAGCCAAAATTATGAAAAGAGTTTACATGTTCATAGATGTTCTACCCCCAATGCAATGAAAATCCTAAATACTCATTCAAATATATTTTGTAAAACATTTCAGGTACTCCAGCAGGAATAGAATGAAATTTAGATTTTTAGGCCTTGAGATCCTTTTCTAGGTAGGACTAGGAACCTGGATTTGAAGGTATCAGTAGAATAAATGAGGCAAGTCTTGAAGAGAGGAAAGGGAAAGGGAGAGACTGATGTGAAAGGCTCACAGATGGGAAAAATAAGATAATATTGTGAACTGCATTTGGAAGTTACCATAATAAAACATTTTTAATTCTTGACCTGGGAATCACCAACCCTAGATAATTTATGCACAATTTCTAACTTTTAAAGAAGGATAGAGGATTTCTTTTACTACCCTTAAATATATATGGATGTTAGAGTTATATTAAAATATAAAAGAATTTTTTAAATCTCTCACACTTTTTAAGCAAAGTTCTAAATTTACTATTCCACTGCGGGGGGAAAGGCAAATCAAGTCCAGAGATTTGGTTGGAAGATTTGATTTGCTTTCAGTGTAGTCCAGAGAAGGCAAAATAAGGAAGGAAAAAACAAGTTTGTTGCCCAAGGTGGGGATAATTTTTCAGAAATCAAGTTTATAATAAGCCAAGATTAAATCTGTATTTAGCATTCCCAGATAGTCCTTGAAACTTTCCATTACAAATCTCACAATGAAAGATCTTTTTAGAGTGCTGCTATACAGACGGTAAGATTTGCAATCATTTTAGGAAAAGCTTTACTGCTTTGCAAGTTCTAAAATGGGAGAGGACTTTATGAGTCCATTGTATTCCACATTCCATTCAAAGTGATCTGAGAACATGCCTAGCACCTTTATTTGACTTCCTCTGTTCTATTCTCTGTTATCTGTTTTGACTATAAGAAAACACCTGCTCAAGCACATCAGGAAAACTGTGTTGACTGGCTGAGTTGGAGAACGGCCAGAATGGCAAAGACAAATGTCAAGGCACCTGAATAACACTGACCATTTTATCTCATTATGACTCCTCCTAATCCCCTTTTCTCCAACTCTATTACTACCATGACCACAAACAGCTTTCGCGAGTAATAGTTGCCAGATTTGACCCATTGCACATATCATTGTTTTTTAAATACTTATAGTAGGGAAAAACACACACACACAAACACACATACACACCTGTTCTTTCTCCACATACACATTTTGGGCTTTAAAGCTATTTTTAACCAATTCAATTCATTTTTGTTCATTCCCACTGCATTCTTTTTAGAAATGGTTCAACCACCAGGAGAAGGAACAGCCAGCATTTACTATACTGACAATGAAGAACAATTGCCTATAGGTTTATTACACTGAACTATGGGGGGACAGTCTCTAGAGGTTTTAGAATTTCAAAGTGCAACAGTTTACAAATTCTTAAGTATATGGATATTTCTAGAGCCCCAACTGGGTAATGTATCATTATCTACAGCCAGCTAGATTTCATAAGGGAGTTTTACTGCAAAGTTTCAAATAGTAACTTTAAAAGCGAGCAAAAATTAACTCTAAAATCCATGATGTAAACAAAACAAAATAGATTCCAGAAGTTCAGAGTCCTTTAAGCCTCAATATCTCTTAACTTCCCAAAAACCACTCTCTTATGGTTTCTCTTTAGGTTGTTACTGCCTCTTGTTCATAGGCTAATGCATTACCTAAATATAGATAGCCATTTTAGTATAAATTCCAAAAGCCATAAATGTTTCATAATTGAGCATATAATTTGAAGTAAGAGAGCTTTACCACTCATCCCCTTTTACTGTTGCAAATTGGAAAATACTCAAGTAATTACTCCCTTAATAGTTCAACGCTTGTAACTATATATATACCTTAGGAACATCACAAGTATCTTTTGCTCCCGAGTAATATCAAGGGGGGAGGGGCACAAAACAACCTCACTTGTCCAATTAACCAAATCAGTCAGAGGTTTGATTCAAGATTCCTTAATGAATTCAAGATTCATTAATCCATTAATATAATACACTGCTAAGTGGGTTGTCCAGTTTTTATGATGCCTTTCATTTCAATTCAATGGCTGCAGTTAGAATGAAAAACCAGCATCTGCAAGATCAGCAAGATGATGCAAAACCTTACACTAGATACATTTATTTTTTTCTGTCTCCACAGTTTGTCTGAGGGCAGTCAATGCCAGAACACCAATAGGGAAGTGATTTTCAGTCCCAGAAAGTAGCATTCACTTGTCCTTATTCAATACATAAAAGGGCAAACAAAACACTTGATTCCTATGACCTCAAACACTTAAACAGAAAGCCACCAGCCATTTTATGGCTTTCTAAACATACTCAAAGGTAGATTGCCAGATTGTAACTCTACCACACTTTAGACTACAGCATGCATTTCCCACTAGAGTTTATATATCACAGATGTGAAGTATCATATATACTGTTTGGGCATTTTTCAGTAATGGTACTCATATAATTGACATATGTGGGGATCTCACATGCAGAGAAAAACTTATCCTAAAGCTCAACATTTTATTTCTAAACTTGGACACAGTGCAGAAAATCCAATGCTGAAAAATATTACACCTCTGCAATTAGAGATGGTATAAATTATCCTGATAATTTGGATTCTTCATTATTTTAGTTAACTCTATATGTTTATTATGATGGGAGTCTATGCATCATTTGATATATCCTGGAGACTTCATTGCTTTTAAAAATAATTGCAGATAAATGGAAGAAGGTGTTCAGTTTATGGTCTATTTATCACTGAAGGACTCTGACAGAAGGTAGGTAAGTTCACAAGAAAGAGACTTATTGCTGAAAATTATATTCCTTTTATGATTGCAGTCTATGCAGTATTTTCAAAGGCCTTAAATATAACTTCCAAATAGTATAATCATAAAATGAGTCTTCTCAAATTTTGGAAACTCAATAAAAGGTATGCATTGTATGGAAATTAAAGACCACAATAATTAATTTTGGTCTATCAGGCTGTCAGTTTCTTCTACAAAAGTGTTCCAGAGGAACCCATTACTCTCCCCCCTACACAAATGTGAAGTACTTACACAAGTAGTAATCTAATAAAGATAAATGGCAAGATAAGAGTAAATTCTTCAGTAGAAATCTGGTTATTTATAAGTCCTTATGACCATCCCAAATAAGACAAGGAGAATGACATAAACATTAATATTGAAACAGAACAGTAAAATTCTGAGTTCATCCTTTTCATTTAACCATGTCAGAAAAAGACTCAAATTTAAAACAAGCACCTGTGTTAAACAGTGTGTCCAATCACCTTACTGTTTCTGAGTTGTATGGTGGCATATATAAGGACATACATTTTTATACTTCCTCTAAACTCTTTTACACCCTTTATAGTCACTTTAGTATAACTACCAGTTCAACGCTCAAATGAAGGATGCACTTTTCTTCAGAAAGAATGAGAAGTTCCAAATCCATATGACAATGAAACTCTGTAATAAAGTCTGTATTCAACTTAATATCATATGTTTCTGGCAGTTTGCAAATTCTACACCAGTTCCATCAAGAAAAACTGACATAGATCAGAAACTCTTCTAGAGGCTCACTAAACTTTGTTTCTGAAATACACCGTTGATATATTCTAAGTCAAAAAAAGCCAAAGTCATCAAGGCAAAACAGTTATTTAGTGCAAACTACTCTCTCTATCCCACATACATATGCAAACGAACCAAAGACTACTCAGGACCACCTTCAATTCAAACTCAAACCAACTAGGTATCGCCACTGTCAGTGCCCTGCCATACCAATGCCCATGTTTGAGGTAAATGAATAAATCTACATTCGCAGAAGCAGAGAGAAGAAAGAAAACCTGGGTCCTACCTTGATTGTTTTCGAGGGCTGACACTTGATGTGATGGGACACGCTGGCAGTTTGGTTCATGTTTCAGGACCCTGGACAGTGCACGATCCCAGGTGGAGTTCCAGGATGAACTGGAGATCAGGTCTCCTTTACTGGACTTCAGCTGGGGCTGCTGCTGTTGCTGTTGCTACTGCTGTTGCTTCTGCTGCTGCTGCTTCTGCTGCTTTCTCACTCCGGAGGCTGAAACGCTGTCAGATTGGAGGGATCTGTATCTCACTTAGCCCTAAAAAAAGCATTCACTTGGTTCATCAGTCTCAAAGCTCTTGGCTATATGGAATAGAAAACTAAAGACTGTTTCAATTCACTTGCACTGTACCTTTTCAGTACTGAGATGTGACAGCTTCACAGTACAGCCAATGATCTTGGCTCTCATTCTCTTTTCAAAGGGATGAATACCAGAAAATGTACAGAGATCAATTGCAGTACCACAGTTTAAAGGGATATTCTCAACTCCCCTAATTCTAACCAGTTAATACTTTTTTTTTTAGTGTGAAATAAATCTTTCTCCTTTTCTTTTCTCTGTATCCCTCTCATTTTTTAAACCATAATTCATTCTCATTCTGATACTAAATCTTACTTCTTCCAGGATAGCATGTGAAATCAAAACACCAGTAAATGCTCAAAAGGACCTGTTGCCTAATTTAAGATTGAAGGTTTATATATCTGTATGGTAAAGGACTGGCATTCTCTACCCATACTTAATAAATTCTGCAGTAACAGTCAGCCAAGACACTGAATCTTCTGTAAGCAGGAAGAAAGCCTATGATATATAAGAAAAGTTTTCAAATACAATAGCTATTGGATGTCATGCCAAAGCAAGAAAATGGTTTCTTTTTTTCTTTTGTTTTTATGTCTAACCATCTAGTTCCCTGATGCCATATTTGTTTTTATTTCTTGGGACATACTAGTATTGAACTTATGCCTGTCTAAATTCCCACATAGTTACCTTTCTGTTCAAATAACACTCTAGGCAAATATAAATTGTTATGAAAAAAGGTTTCTCCAAAGTCACCAGTCTCAATTGTCACATCAGTGCTAAGATGAATTTTTCCTAATTAGAAATGAGAGATCCAGCAGGGTTGACTTAATGGAGGAAATTATTTTCCAACATGCATTACAGAGTGTTAGATGTGACCTAGGCTGAGCCTGTATGTCTCATGTATTTTTGAAGACCAACACTTTTACTCATCAAAAATATATCCTGCTGGTGAAGTGCCAAGTTTATAAAATTAAACTGCATGAAACTTTCAAGAAGCTTTATGAGTAGGCCCAGAACATTAATAAACTAAAAAGTTTAGGGACATAATTTAATTTATACTTGATTTAAAAATGCATTTCTTGTTCAAAATGGAAAAAGGATCTAAATATTCTGTACAGGAGTCTACAGATGTTTGAAGATGCCCAAGTTGCAGAGACTGATAGTTCTTGAGCACACTGGAGATAAAGATTTGACTTTATCAAGATCAGACACTAAATCAGAAAGGTTCATGGCAGGAGTATCAGAGAAATTAATGAAATATTGGGCAAAATGATGGAGCCTATAGGAAACAGGCCAAGGCCATGTCCAAGAATCTGGGGTATCAGTATCAAGGCATCACACTGAGCACAACCAAAGGACCAAGAAATCTTGTGATTCACAGTTCAATATATTTTTTTTTGCTCTTTTTATTTTTTAAAATTTATTTATTTTAATTGTAAGCTAATTACTTTACAATATTGTATTGGTTTGCCATACATTGACATGAATCTGCCCCGGGTGTACATGTGTTCCCCATCTTGAACCCCCCTCCCACCTCCCTCCCCCTATCACCCCTCTGGGTCATCCCAGTGCACCAGCCCCGAGCATCCTGTATCATGCATCAAACCTGGACTGGTGATTCATTTCACATATGATAATATACATGTTTCAATGCCATTCTCTCAAATCATCCCACCCTCGCCCTCTCCCACAGAGTCCAAAAGACTGTTCTATACCTCTGTGTCTCTTTTGCTGTCTTGTATACAGGGTTATCGTTACCATCTTCCTAAATTCCATATATATGCATTAGTATACTCTATTGGTATTTTTCTTTCTGGCTTACTTCACTCTGTATAATAGGCTCCAGTTTCATCCACCTCATTAGAACTGATTCAAATGTATTCTTTTTAATTGCTGAGTAATACTCCATTGTGTATATGTACCACAGCTTTCTTATCCATTTGTCTGCAGATGGACATCTAGGCTGCTTCCATGTCCTGGCTATTATAAACAGTGCTGCGATTAACATTGGAGTACACAGTTCAATATTTTAAATAATAAGTTTGGCCATCTTTGTGGCTTACATTTTTATTGCATAGGATGTTTTAATAATCCATAAATTAAATAATTTATGTTAAATTTTTCAAAAATTTTGAATTTTTAAAGAATTTTTAAATATATCATATTTGTGGAATATAGCCAAATCAGTATTGAAGAAGAATTATTTATATTAGAAATGCAAAAGGGCACAAAATCAACAATTAATAAGTTAAATGATCTCCAGGAGTTAAAGAATGGTACAAAATAAGATCAAATACAGTACTGAGGAGAAAATAATGAAAAGAAGGGAAGAATTTAATGAAGTAAAAAAACAATACAAAGTGTATGACCCAGTGGACAAACCCACAAACCCTTAAACATGTAGTTAGCAGGGTTGATAATCTTTGAAGAATTGACTATCCCATACAAGTAGGGTTGACAGCTCCTCTTTCTTAGATGATACTTGGTAACTAGATATCTGAGGAAACTTTGAGCCTAATTATCTAGGTAGTTCAGGGAGAATGGGAGTTGGGGTGATGGAGGCATCTGGAAGGGCAGGGTGTAAATTCAGGCAAAGTTCTTCATCCATACTGGAGAACTATAGAGTATGGGAAGAACCATTAATATCCCAAGGACTCTTAATCAAGGACAATGAGAGAGTCAACACTTACATGTTTACCACAAAGAAGGCACAGGAAGCTCAATTACAACCACTTTGGTCACATAAGACTCCACTCCTTTCCCTCCTTTCTCCAAAACTGTCTTCCATCCCCATGTAGATGGCAATTAGAATATAAAAAAATACACTGGCATTACCATCTACAGGTAAGTGGCCAGGACCCACCCTAAATCCTTTTCCAATGTTGAATTTTACAAATAAAAGAAACTCACATTAAGAGAAAAGGGTGACTAGTATATATCACACTCTCTTTCCATTTCTCCCAGCCTACACTATATTAAACATCAAGTCCAAAGAAAAATCAATCACTCTGAACAAAATATATGACCGAACTCTCATCTGGGGTATAGTTTTCCCTTTCAGCTACATTGTTTTTTTCATGAATCAAAAAAATTAAAACCATTATAATTTTTTTTAATTTCTATTTCAAATGTGTAGATTTTTAACAATTCTGTGAAATCTTCTATCTTAATATGTTCAATTGGAATTACTATCAGAAAAAAATAGAGATTTTAAAAAATTTAGCCAAGTGCTAGAAAACTATTAGTACTTATTAATAAAGATAAAAATTCATATGTAATTATTCTAATTGAGATATATATGGTTAAATAAGTTCAGTGGGAAAACAGCCATAAAGTTTCATAAGTTTTTCACATGGTAGGATTTTTTTTTAATGTTTAGATCTATTCAGAAAACACTACCTAGTGAATCATAGTGAACTAGGAAATTTAATCCAAAAGACCAATTTCAAATTTAATACTAGCAATAATCATATAAAAATATGCTATTTTCAGATTACACAGTTCATGGAAAAGTAGAGGTGAATCCCTTCCACCCTCCTCACCAAATAATAAGGAAGATGGCTACTAATTTTAGAAAATATAACCCACGATAGTCCTTGAACAACTATTGTTTGATCTGGGAAACGGAAATCTAGAACTGACCTAAGGGAAATATCCCTTTAGAAAAAAACATTATCATACTATCAAGTAGATTTCACTGCCTTCTCTCTCTTTGGTTCATATCCTGTCATATTTATTCCTAACTAGCTGGTCACAATGATAATCTACTAATTGAAAACTTAGGCAATACCAAGTCTTTATCAATGAGAACGGTATCCAAAAGTATGTTAAACTATTTCTTTGATATTTGGATTTCACTACAGGGGCTTCCCTGGTGGCTCAGACAGTTAAGAATCTACCTGTAATCTAGGAAACCCAGGTTCAATCCCTGTCAGGAAGATTCCCTGGAGAAGAGAATGGCTACCCACTCCAGTAGTCTTTCCAGGAGAATTCCATGGACAGAGGAGCCTGGCGGGCTACAGTCTATGGGGTCGCAAGAATCAGACATGACTGAGTGACTAACACTTTCACTTTCATTTTTCATAGAAAATCCAAGTTTCTAAATAACCATAAAGGAAATCACCTCCTCATCTTAACACCCACTCTGTTATGTCCCAGACTTCTGCTTACCTGTCCACAGACTGATTTGCATTGCTTGCTAGAATCAGAATGCAATATCGAATCGTCAGCTTCTTTGGCCTGGAATGTAAGGTTACCTAATTTCAGCTTGCTTCTTCTTTCTTCATAAATGTAATCTGCTTCTTATATCTGCTCAACTTCAGATTGTTTCCTAAATTCATTCAGGTTGATGTCAGTGACCTTATTCTGGCCTTTAAGAATTGATCTTTCCTAGAAACCAGAGAATCAGTCAAGATAGGCAAGGTTATACTGCAATAATAAATAATCTCAAAATCTTAGGGGCTTAAAATAATGAAGGCTAATTTCTCATGATGTTGTATGTCAATAGAAGATTGACAGGGAAATTCTTTCCAAATTAAGATAATTCAGGGTGATGGAGAGTCATCTTGATATGAACTTCCATAATCAACAGGGCAGAAGGAAGAAAACATGGCAAATCACGCTTTCACTTAAACTTTTGCCTAATAATGAATAGCACATATTATTTCTTGCATTAAGGTGGCCAAAGTCAGTCCACGTCACACTGGAGTTTAGATAATAAGGAAGTAAACTTCCACTATATGCCTGAAGAAAAGAGGGATCAGAAGTGAACAACCCTAATGACAAACCACAAGCTTTTTTACTGCTCTTTCTTCCATACTCAGAACCCGTATATGCAGCTGGTCTCAAGATACCAGCCCATTCATATTTAAGGTTCTGCTGCCTATGACATCTCTTCATTTGGAAGAGATGATGTAGATACAAGACAGAACTTCCTTATCCTGCACATCCTGCTACCAACAGAGCTTTCACAGAATCTTTTCCCTGATTTTTCAGGAGTAGGGCACAGACCTATAATAGTCTTTGTTTGCAGGAAAATACCACAGTTGAATGTGAGGTAAGTGGTTTGATTTTCCCTGTGCTAGTAGATAACTACAAAGGCCAGGGACGCTGGCCAGTGGCAAAGGAGGTGGGTCTGACTACATTCCAGAATGCAAACTCATCTATTATTCTATACCAGTAAAAGACAGTTTTTATTCTTCTAAGCATGGTAAGTCCACTAATAAAACAGTATGTGAAACTCACAATTATTATTCTTTCAATAGGAATCATTTCAAGAACTGCTTGAAAGAGCCCAATGATAGTACTATGAACTCCCAAGTAGCAATAAAATGCAAATTTATGGGGGAAAGTAATATAAATATCTAAACTTTACTTTTATTTTAGATAGCCAACTACTATATGACTGTGAAAGTATTAGCCGCTCAGTCATGTCCGACTCTTTTGCCACCCCATGGACTGTGGCCTGCCAGGCTCCTCTATTCATGGAATTCTCTTGGCAAGAATACTAGAGTGGACAGTCATTTCCTTCTCCAGGGGGTCTTCCCAACCCAGGGACTGAACTGGGTCTTCTGCACTGCAGGTGGATTCTTTACCATCTGAGTCACCAGGGAGGCCCCCATATGTCCACAATCTACCTGTCTAGAATCATATCATATCATATTACAACTAAACAGTATGTTGAAGAAATTATGAAGGTGGTAATTTAGAAAGTCATGTATGTATGTCTGTCTCATCTGAGAAGCACTTGCCTTACATTTTTGATGTATTAATGTCTTTAATTTAAATAATGAAGCATTTTATTGTTCTCATTCAGGAGAGGAGGTATTGCCTTAAGCCAGATGGATGTGAGGGAAGATTATAACTCTTAAGTGAGATTATTGTCTAGTCTATGCCACTGAATCTCTCAAGCTGACTCCCCATTCTCCTATCCAATAAGAACCATCATAACAGCCACTGTTTTTGTTGTTCATTTAGTCAGTCACGTCTGACTGTTTGGAACCCCACAGAGTGCAACATGCCTGGCTTCCCTGTCCTTCACTATTTCCTGGAATTTGCTCAAACTCAAGTCCATTGAGTCGTTGATGCCATCCAAGTACATAATACAAATATCAGATTGACTTACATTCTTGACAGCTTTCGCTCCCCCCATCCTTCATCAACCAGAAGAAAATGTGAACATCTCAGAAACTATTTCTTATCCAAAGTAGAGTTCCACACCAATGAAAAGACCTAACATTATCTCTGCTAATGTTATTCAGTCCTTTGCTTTCATTTTCAATGATGACATTTATGTTTTGTAGAATAATTCTCTCTGCAAAACTGCCAGCTGAAAATATGATCCAAACCCTAAATTTATAGAATACCAAAATAAATAGCCATGATTCCCTCATGAGAGATTTCTGTAGCTCTCCTCACCCTTAGTTCTCTTGTTGAAATAATTCAGCAAATAGAGACCCCAAAAGTACCATAGAAGTGTCCAGTTCTATATACAGATGCCTCCCTGAATAAATAGAATACATAGAAATAAACACTGGAGGTAACTCCTCATGTAAGCGTAACAGTTTCTGCTTCTCAGCTGCTGACAAATGCCTTCAGTAAATTCTCTCCATGACCAAAGTCACAAATCACTGTGAAGACAGAAATGCATACATAAAACTCACTGTATTATAGTTCCCCGGACACCCAGAGACAGACTTCATCCAGTTCAGCTATTAGTGACAATAGTCCCCCAGGCCACACTACTATTCTAAAGTTCCAAGACCTGACTATTTGAAGTTTGACGACAGCTCCCTGGTCACCCATTTGTCCTTTTTCTCAATCCTTCCTGTTCTGAGGGCTATCCCAACTTGTATGACCTGCAAGGAATTCACATTTAAGACAGATAATCAATTGACACAATAAAGCAGTCATTATTATTATAGAGAGAGCTTTGACAAGCATTCAGACCTGGACCCCACTGTATGTCTCACACTTCCAACAAAATAGGGTGGAGCCATGGATTTCCGGGACATTGTACCCTTTCTCTCATACTGTAAACAGACAGTAAACAGATATTCAACTCAGGTGACTAACTTCTATATTTGTAGCAAGAAAGAGATGCCATCACAGCTGTGTTTCAGTGTTTCACCTATTATGTAAGAGAACAAAGTGGTCACGTGGAAATTTTGCTGTAGTTCAACAAAATTATTGTTTAGAAGACAAGTCTTTCATAATAAATCTAAGCAGAAGTCTCAAACAAGTTAAATGCTTGTAATCTTTGGGAAGTACAATTATTGGATCCAAATTAAAACTATCTCCTCTTCCATCCTGGCCAATGTGCCACTCCAGGAGGATCCTAAAATCAAAGTTAAAATGACTAAGCTTGAACTTCTGCAAAAAAATTGGGAAAATACTGATATTATCCCCTTCCTGCCATTCCCAATCATTACACATCTTTTCATGGTTATTTAAGATGCTCTCTTTCCTCTATTCTTTTTTTCCTGATTTGCCCAAATAAAGCTGAGCTCTTACTCCTCACATTTTATCTTTACCACTTTTATGATATTAATCTACATTCTGATTTTTTTCAGTAACTTAGTTCTGTATTATTTTTGTATCATTAACTTGCCCATAAATTCTTTGAGGGATATGATTACAACTCAAAATTCCTCATACACCATGAAATAAGTACTTCAGTGAAGACTATGTACACGGAAGATCGATAATTGACTGCTATTTAATTAATAATAAAGTCTGTTCATTAAGTTTAGCAACAAATAAGTCACATTTAACTTGGCTCAGAGCACTTTTGTGAAATGATAGAAGAGACATGAGATTTCAGTGGGTCAAAGGTGAATAAAAGGTGAGAAAACAGACATGGAGAATATAAACCATTCTTATGAAACTCAGCTGTAAAGAGAAATATGTATGTGGACAAGGTAATAGCACCATATAAATAAAAGTTATTACTATTAAACCATGAAGTCTATATGAACTACTAAATTTTTCTTTTCTCTAAAAATCTTACTAAATCTTTCTATCCTCTTCCCCTAACAAATATATCAGATATGAGTCAGCATGGGAACCAAACAGCAGATGTGGTACTGAGCTTATTAGAAAATGTAAGCAAAACACACAGTGTCTGCAGTAATAGCTAAAAGGGTGCAGCAACACCAAAGAAGCTGCATTTTATTCTAAATTTTGCAACAACAAAAAAAATCCCACAAGTTCTTCTACAGGTTTCTTGCTTTTATTCTATAAAAATTTGTTATAATTAGGTGCTAAGCTGGCTCAAAATTACTGTTAGTTCCTTTTGTGTCATAAAAAGATCCTAGAATGATGTTTCCCACTGAGAAATTTTTAAACAAGGACTGCTTGAACTCTAACAGTTTGCAACACAATAGTTAAAGCATTCATTGATTGATGGAGAAAATGTGCACTTACTATGGTCTAACAAATGCTAGGTACTAGCAGTTCAAAGGAAGACAAGGTCAAATGGTAGTGTCAAATATGACGCAACTACCTCTAAGGTTGTGTGGACAAAAAAACCTTCTGGGAGAACGTGCCGCATACGTTGAGACATGAAGAGTTCACCAGGTAGGGAAGTCAAAATAAACAGGAAACAACAATGCAGCAATTCTCAGAGGAAATCTGAGGGGATGGGGTAAGGATTACTGGTGGCAAGATCATTCTATATGAGGATGTGCTTTCTATTTCCAATGAGATTGGAAAGAAAGAGGCTCATGTGAAGTCAGTTGCAAGTCTTTCTCTGTACCAAGATGGGCATTTGAGTACAGGAACAGATACTACGCTAAACAGGAGTTAGCATATTCTGCTGAGAATAAATGAGACAGGGGACCCAGGCTAGAGAAGAGTAACAAAAGATTGAAAGAGCTACAAAGAAGAACTGAGCACAAGTGGACCAAGGATAAACAAAAAGAAGGTAGAATGGGGTGGGAGATGGAAGCGGGGATTCAGGAGAGTGGGGACATACGTATTCCTGTGGCTGATTCATATCGATGTATGGCAGGAACCAACACAATATTGTAAAGCAATTATCCTCCCATAAAAAAATATGTTAAAAAGATATACTAGAGAAATGCCTATTATTCAGGTCCTCTGCCCATTTTATAATTTTGTTGATATCAAATCACTATGTTATACACCTGAAACTAATATTGCAAGTCGATTATAGTGCAGTTTAAAAAAAAAAAAAAAACAGGAAAAGAAAATAAATAGTCCAGTCCTTTAGCTAGGAAGTAAAATGAAATGGAGAGACCTGTTTGTCAAAATAGGAGGGAATAGATATAATAGAATTGGAGAAGGAAATGGCAACCCACTCCATTGCCTGGAGAATCCCGGGGACGGGGGAGCCTCCTGGGCTGCCGTCTGTGGGGTCGCACGGAGTCGGACACGACTGAAGTGACTTAGCAGCAGCAGCAGCAGATATAATAGAGGAATAAGGGTCCAGTTGAAAAGGCCATAGCAGTAATTCCAGAGTGGTTTTGGATGAGTACCAAGGCCATCTTTGTAGAGGGTCAACACCCTCTGTGGCACGGGTTAAATGTCACCAGAGCTTCACGTTCTTACTCCATTTTCACTGGTGGCCTGAAATGTCTATACTACTCATTTAGGTGCTTAAGGCATTTCTTCAACATAAAGAAGAGCAAACACAGAAAAAGATATCAAACTGAATACATGAATTTCATTTTGCTGCCTCCAGAAAATCCACCCAATAAATAAAGAGGTATTTTTAATTATAGTAACTTCTCATACATTAATACATAATGGTATGTTATTTTGACTCTTCAGCAAATTAACAAATATTACTATTTTAATCTCAGTTTAAATTTCCAATTAATCAACATCAATAGATATAATAATATATCTACATTATAAACAATAAATAATTGTTTTTCAGCTTCCCAAGTTCAAAAAAAAAATGTTAAGATTAAAGAGTTTTGTTCTTCAACCAAAATGTTTAAGAGCCACTAGTTTAGGAATTTCCCTGGTGGTCCAGTGGCTAAAACTCCACACTCCCAATACAGGGAACCCAGGTTCAATCACTGGTGAGAGAAGTAGATCCCACATGCCTCAACTAAAAGATCCTTCATGCTGCAACAAAAAGTGAAGATCCTGCATGTCACAGCTAAGACCCAGTATAGCCAACAAAATAATTTTAAAAATTATGTTAAACAAAAGAACCACTGGTTTAGGGTAAGGAGCAAAGTATATATGGAGCTCATTCAGATTTCTTTTTTTTGGTAATGTCAGGTGTTATGTAAGTGCATAACCTACTACTCATCCAGACCCCTAGTTTATAGATGAGAAAGTTCAAATTTAAAGACAGTAAGGCAACTAGTTAGGAGTGAAACATGAGATGATACCAGCAATTAGTGGCCAAGTCAGTTTAAGAGCCTGTGTCTCTTGCCCTCTCCCCTCAAGACCAAAGCTGCTGTTTCTGTGCCATACAGGATCCTCAACCTCAGTTTCCCAACCTACATGTCATTTTTTATGAATGGATATTATAATGGACATGGGGTGTGTGTGTGTGCAAATTTTTTCTAGAAACGGCCATCTTTGCCTTCCAGTTTTCACTCTTCAGAAAATTTGTCCTCATAAGCCTCTAATAAGGACAAAAAAACAGGTGCCCATTCCTCCTGGTTATAGCGAAAGAGGCTAGAGGTAGACATACAAACAAAACACACTTCTCTTTATGGGATTTAGAACTGGAAAGTTGAAAATATAGTCACTGTCTACTGGAAACTTAAATCAGAAAACCCGAACAGTAGGGATTGGGGCTAGGGCAACCATATCTGGCTGAGATTTGCCAAGCCCACGAAAATGTGCAGAGAATCACAGGGGAATAAAATGGTTCCCAATTCTCCAATTTCTGATTCCAAGACCCTGTAAGGCGCAATAACGCTTCTTTATTTTGGTTTCATAAGGTTTTCTCTGATTGGTCAATATTGCTTTATCTATTTCAATTAGGTCTTCATTACTCGCAACCCTGTGACCTTATATGTGAAGACAAAGGTGCACACTGACATATCCCCTACCTTGGTCATGAGGAAGGGCAGCTTAGGAGTTGTGGTGAGAGCAGGCAGAGCATGGATCAAGAGCAGTGGCTAAAGCCCAGCACTCTGCAGAGAGAATAGAGATATATGTTCACAGTTGGCAATATCAGAAATCACATCAGAGATCTGTAATTTGGACCTAAAATGTAGTAGCCACTTTCATTGAAAAATTGGATTTAGATATACTGATAACACATTACAAAGTCTTTATAAACACTTGTTAAATTAAAAACTGAAAGTATGACCCACTTGTTGCCAACTCTGGCTAAATGTTAACGTCATGTGGAAAGCCCCTTATCCAAAACCTCTTATTCAGTTGGCCTAAGGTGAGATCCCAGAGAAGGCAATGGCAAACCACTCCAGTACTCTTGCCTGAAAAATCCTATGGATGGAGGAGCCTGGTAGGCTGCAGTCCATGGGGTCACTAAGGGTCGGACACGACTGAGCGACTTCACTTTCACTTTTCACTTTCACACATTGGAGATGAAAATGGCAACCCACTCCAGTGTTCTTGCCTGGAGAATCCCAGGGACGGGGAAGCCTGGTGGGCTTCCGTCTATGGAGTCACACAGAGTCGGACACGACTAAAGTGATTTAGCAGCAGCAAGGTGAGATCCATGTAAAAGTTTTCTTTTTAAGAGCCTCCCCTCACCCCTCACCACCAACTGATGTTAGTGTGAGATGATGAAAACACACAAGGACCCCAGAGGAGGACCTCTAAGGGAAAAAAACAAACTTCTCAGAAATTTCTAGCTACCTGTTGTAATTCAGAAACAGAAGGTAAAAATGGTGTAAAAGAGAAAAAGACCTCTTCCTGGGCATCTTCCTATTTCCAACAACACAAGAGATGACTGTACACATGGACATCACCAAATGGTCAATACCAAAATCAGATTGATTATATTCTTTGCAGCCAAAGATGGAGAAGCTCTATACAGATAGCAGAAATAAGACTTGGAGCTGACTATGGCTCAGATCATCAGCTCCTTATTGCATCAGTTCAGTTCAGCTCAGTTCAGTCGTTCAGTCGTGTCCGACTCTTTGCATACTTGAGGCTTAAACTGAAGAAAGTAGGGAAAACCACTAGGCCATTCAGATGTGACCTTAATCAAATCCCTTATGGTTATACAGTGAAAGTGATGAATATAAACAAGGGTTTAGATCTGGTAGACAGAGTGCCTGAAGGACTACGGATGGAGGTTCATAACATTGTACATGAGGCAGTGACCAAAACCATCGGAAAGAAAAAGCAACACAAGAAGGCAAAGTGGTTGTTTGAGGAGGCTTTACAAATAGCTGAAGAAAGAAGTAAAGCAAAAGGTAAGGGCAAAAGGGAAAGATATAACCAACTAAATTCTAGAATTATTTTTTAGAAGGAGCTTAAAAACTGGAGCACTCAACCAGCAAAAAGCTAAGAAAGAGTGTCAAGTCAATGAGAAATCCAAAAGAGGAAAACACTGGAAAGAATGGAGGAAGTAGCTGTGCTAGCAACTCAAGTAATATCAGGTAATAAAGTATTTTTGTCAGCATATGGCTGAAATGTCAGAAACAATGTAACCCCCATTACAGACTAGTGTTTATTGTTTTTGAAAGCTCCTTCTAAAGCAGTATGTTAAATGTGCTTGAAAATAGTAAGGGAATCATACGGGATGTGGCTCTGACTCCTGGTTTATAGGGACTCAAACCCTAGTAAATGTAAAATTATCTTTTAAAATATGGTTCCGATATGATGGAGCCTTCTCAAACATAAGAATTTTACATGCACCCACACACACAAAGGCATAAGACTTTGGACAATTGTTACTGGTGTCAACTAAAAGTGATCTTATTTACAAAGCAGAGATACAGACTTAGAGGTAGAGAACAAAGGTGTGGACACCAAGAGGGAAAGTGGGGGTGGATGAATTGGGAGGTTGAGACTGACACATATATACTCTTGATACTGTGTATAAAATAGCTAACTAATGAGAACCTGTACTACAGAACTCAGGGAACTCCACTCAGTGCTCTGAGGTGACCTAAATGAGAAGGAAATCCAAAAAGGGGATAAATGTATACATATAGCTGATTCACTTTGCTGTTCAGTAGAACCTTAACACAATGATGTAAAGCAACTATATTCCAATAAAAAAATTTCAATAAAATTAAAAAGTAAAAGCTTTGTCTTCATCCACAAGACGGTGTGGCACTTAAGGTCAATTAAACAGTGATTAAAATCTCTACCCCTACCCAGCCAGGGATAAGAGGGGTCTTAGAGTCCAGGCAAATCTCTTCACTATCTTTGGCTCACCAGACAAAGTCTGCAGAATGATACAGAGTCTGCAGTCCACCTTTTTTATACCTGAAGACATAGAAGATGATGGGGCTCCGAAGTAAACCTCCAAACACACTGATTCTGTATTTATGGGCCAAGGAGATGGAGAACATTGGGTGGACTTAAAACAGCATATTGTGATCAGATTTTCAGTTGTTCTGTGTCACTGGGAATGGCAGAGTAAAAAGAACAGCCCTGATATCAATAATGAACATCTACCCGAGAACTCCAGTAAGCTATAAGGATTAAATAACACTAAGGAAGAAAGGCAAAGTCTAGAAGACACTTTCTATCTTGCTCTTTCTCTCTGGCAAAATGCCCAGGCCATGGGCTTTTCTTTGCTTCACTTCCATGTTTGCCAGCCTACCCTCACCTCCATAGAAACTTGTTCAAATGGCAGGGTAATTGAGATCTTACAGGAGTTAAAAAAAAAATTCAAGTCTTTGAATTTCTCTCTGGCCAAAATACATAACTTTAAAGTTGATGGATCTATCCTTCATGCCATTTCACATTCAGATGTGGATTCCTTATTGATTAGAAGATAGCAGAAAATGAAATAAACTTCCATGGTGTCACAACTGTGAATCTCCCAGTACATACAGCACTTTGTACATATGACTTATAGGAACCATACAAGATCTGCCAAGTAAAACTACCCTCATTTTACAAATGAATAATTCGAGACTCTGAGAGGTTAATGTGTCTGAGGATTTGTAAACATCAGAGCTGCCAAAGTATGGAGAAATATCGAAATCCAGGTCTGTTTGGCACCAAAACCTTCCCCATTCAGGTTTTTTATTAGTGGACAGCAAATCAGAGTGAATTTCCCAGCATCACCTACCCCTCCCCATTGCTTGCTGCTGACATCTGATAGAAGATTAATCTAGGTTGGTTGAATGAAAGCTTCAGTGAACATCCTACAGGGGCCCTTGACACTGAGATGTGACCCCAAAGTGCAGGTAAGTTGCAGAAAGAAGACAATCACAAGACCACAGAGTGAAAAACTCTAAGACTGCCATGAATGGTTTTGCTTGAATGCCAGCCCACCTGGTTGATGCTGCACCAGTCACTTTGGCAGGTATCCTGCAGTTTGTCTCAGCTGTCTTTTGGCTTTTTGAGACAGCAGATAATGGTGCTTTTAACTTGCAAATCTGCTACCAATAAATAAGCACTGGTTGAGAAATGTAGCTACTCAACTAGTATTGTTGTTGGATTAAAAAATTTTAGAACAGATTTGGTTGTGGTCTGTGTCTGCAATTTATCTAACAAGGACAGAGAAACTGCAGAGGGAGCTTTGGTTGAATGTTTCAGAGCATTTTAATCCACAAAGCTTAATTTCCACACTGCTCCCCACACAGAGAAGCCTCTGCAACCCTGATATATGCAGCAGTAGCAGTTTGTCCTGCCCCTGCTCTCAGTCCTTGGGGTTTTCTCTTTCTTTTCTTTTTAGCATTTGATTTTGTATTAGGTTATAACTGATTAACAGTGCTGTGAACAGGTGAACAATGCTTCATTTCAGGTGAAAAGTGAAGGAACTCAGCCTCATATATACATGCTTCCATTCTCCCCCAGACTCCCCTCCCCTCCAGGCTACTACATAACACTGAGCAGAGTTCCCTGTGCCATAGAGAAGGTACGTGTTGAAAAGATGGAGTGAAGGGATAGTCTGGCAGTCTGGAATGGGCATGTACATACTGTTATATTTAAAATGGATAACTGACAAGGACCTACTCTTACTCTTTCTTTACATCCTTCTGCTTATCCCAATCCTCTCAGCCTAGGTGCTGGAATGTTTTTCCCCTTTCAAGAAGAAAATAGTCAAAAAGCTTAACAATGGGTTTAATGTCTCTTCCCTTTGTCTAACACTAGCTAGGTGTTCTCTTTGCCCCTGGACCTCTTCCTGTCCAGACAGATGCAATCACAAGAAGCAAAGCCACAGAGAAATGTCCTTCAAGTAGAGAAGTATTTCAATATTGGGAAACTCTTTATAATGCATACCGGCTGGATATCAGTCCTTTTTTCCAAAACTGGATAGAGGTTGCCACTATCTATGTGGATCTATTCTGTCCTCCCTTTTCCTTTTTTGCTGCTCCTCTTTTTCCAAAACTGAGCTTGTTAAGAATATATCACTCCTCTGCTTTCTTTTTTACAGAAGCTAGAGTGCTTTTATACCATACAATCCTTGGACCAAGGAGGGTACTCAGAATGAACCGGTGTTGTGGGAATTGGAGGCATAAGCTCTGGTGAGGTTATACACTTCTGTGTAGGATAACCTGGATGAATATGTCAGGAACTGGTCTTCATTTACCCTTTTCCTACCCTTGCAAGGAATTACCGTGTTTCAGCTATCTATAGAAATTGACGACATTCTTGATAGAAATAAGCAATGTGGATCCACAGTGATGAATTTAGAAGTAAAACCAGAACTTACAAAAGCCTGTGCCACATCCAGATGCAAACAATGTTGTGGAGGATTTCAAATCTCAAAATTATATAATTTTTAGAACATGATTAAGGTCTATAGAAATGATGATTAAAGATGTTTAGAAGTGAAACTTTGAGGAGGATACAAGATGTATAGCCATGTCCCAGGTCTCCATTTTCAATCTCAACGACCAGCAGCAAAGTGTGAAGGCCTCTATGACCAACGGCAAACAGAAACAGGAGGAGGAGGCACAAAATTTCATATTGAAAACTCTGAAACCTTTGCCACCCCAGCTTCTGATAATGCATATGTGCTAAGTCATTTTAGTCATGTCCAACTCTTTGTTACCCTATGGACTGTAGCCCACTGAGCTCCTCTGTCCATGGGATTCTCCAGGCAAGCATGCTGGAGTGGGTTGCCCTGCCCTCCTCCAGGGGATCTTCCCAACCTAGGGATCAAACCTACATCTCTCCTGTCTCCTGCATTGGCAGGTGAGCTCTTCACAACTAGGGCCACGTGGGAAGCCCAGCTTCAGATAATGTTGGGACATAAACTTCTAAAAGTACTACGATTTAAGCAAACTGTAGCTGTACTGACAAAAGCAGAAACTTGACCCCTACAAAAAAAGCAGAATGTGTTAAAATAATGAAACATACTGGATTTTTTTCATTGATTAAAGTCTACAGTTCCCCCAAAAAGTAAAATCTACATTTATAAATCTCAGCTGTTTTTTAAAAGTGTTACTTTATTTTTTATTTTTGACCACACACTTCTCCAACCAGGAATCAAACTTGGCCCTTGGCAATGTGAGCATGGAATCTTAACCACTGACTGTCAATGAATACCCCTCAACTCTGTTTTAGTAACTATACCAAATACCCAATCCAAGGGGCATTCAGCCCGTCTTATTGATAGTTGAACAACTTTATTATTTAAAGTCAGTTCAGTTCAGTTGCTCAGTCATGTCCAGCTCTTTGCAACCCCATTAACCGCAGCGTGCCAGGCCTCCCGGTCCATCACCAACTCCTGGAGTCCACCCAAACTCATGTCCATTGAGTCGGTGATGCCATCTAACCATCTCATCCTCTGTCGCCCCCTTCTCCTCCTACCTTCAATCTTTCCCAGCATCAGGTCTTTTCAAATGAGTCAGCTCTTCGCATCAGGTGGCCAAAGTATTGGAGTTTCAGCTTCAACATCAGTCCCTCCAATGAACACCCAGGACTGATCTCCTTTAGGATGAACTGGTTGGATCTCCTTGCAGTCCAAGGGACTCTCAAGTCAGATTTGTGTTTAAAAAAGAGGAAGCAACATCATCTGATTATCATTAAGCCAACTCAGGATGGATGTAGATAATGTTGTCATTTGTGAGATATAATTATAGGGTGCCAGGATGAGCCATTCTGGGCACTGATTCACCAGGCACAATCCCAAACACTGGGTCTTTGGTTTTATAGTATGACAAGTTGTACAATGAAGAGTCATTCTTTGGGGACTTTCTATTACTCTCTTTATAAATCATAAATGCACCTGCTATGGTACAATTCATTAAAAATATTCTACCCATGTATCCTTTCATCTGAATATGAGAGAGAGATGCAAATATATGCCTTAAACTTTTGTCCTAGAAAACAGGATATGAAGGAAGGTAAAAATGGCGGAAAGAAAGATTTTCTTTTATTCTTAAAATTTTTATATAGGGCTGTATTTGTTCACATTTTCAACAAATATACACTAATTCTGTAACTTTTGACAAAAGAAATCTGAAAAGAGAAGATTGTTCCCATGCTTTTGGAACGTTAATGGCTTATCCATTGCACAAACCTTGCCCTGCCTAAGGTAGGGTTTTCACTGCCGATCCCTCAGACAACTCTTAAGAACTATGAATTTGAATCCTATTCAGACATAAAGTATTTTAAAAAGAGCTGGAAGATCACATAAGGCAAACTCTGAATATGAGAGGAAAATAAATAAAGTGGTATGTCACTTGTCTATGACACACTTTCTTAATCATTCAACAAACTTTCTTTAGTGTCTATTCATTTGATCAGAAATCAAAAGTTTGTTGAAACTACAATTATTAGTTCACTGCATACTTGGTTACATAGGACATACCTCATACAAATTTATTTCATACCAATAATATGGCTGACTTAATTCTAAATATATCCATACTCAAATATGTTGTCCTATTTCACAGACAAAGAAATTGAGACTCAGAGAAGTGAAGTGGTAATATATTCAAACTCACTTCTTCTGCCTTCCAATCCAAGGCTCTTGTCGGTTTTGCACTGGGTGTTCTTAGAATTTATCCCACAAGACTAGATACATTTTCTCCTAAATTTCTAGTTCAATATTTTTTTCTATTAAATGATAGTGATCAGTTTATCAATGTGGATTGCTTATATCCTCAGTTTTAAATATTATATTAAATAGGTCAGAACTATTTCCTTGATCAAGATCTGATATGTACTTGGCAAGCCTTATTATTTAAGTCATCTCTCATTTAATAAAAAAAAAAAAAGCTCATTAGAGGGAATTTTTCAATATTCTCTGATATCTAATTAAAACAAGAATTAAAAATCATAAAACTGACTAACGTTTATGTAGAGGAAAATAACCTCTGAACTACTGATATTTATCATTCTGGGTGACCTCTCAAGATGAATTCTGGCCAAAAATAGGACTGTAATGAGAAGTGTATTTGCACTGCTTTTTATGTTTCTTCACAAATCTTTCTAAAGACCTTGAACACCTGTTTGATAGAGGATACCATGACTTATGATACAGATTACTACAAAAGATATTTTGTTGAACTTAGAATAAAAAATACAGTTTCTGTTTAGTATTTTAACTTCCTTGTCATTATATCTTACAGGGATGTTATGGACTGAATTGTAGTCTCAAAAATTCATATGTTAAAGCCTTTATCCCTAATGTGATTATTTAAAGATAGAGCCTATAAAGAGTCAATTAAGGTTAAATGAGGTCATAAGGGTGGATCTGTGACATGGTAGGATTAGAGTCCTTATAAGAAGAGACACAAGACAATTTGCTCTTACTCTTGTCTCTGCACGTGCATACAGCAAGGTGGATGCTGCCTGCAAGACAAGATAGGAGTTCTCAGAATGAAATTTGCCAGTATCCTGATCTTAGACTCTCCAGCCTCCAGGACTATGAGAAAATCAATTTCTCATTTTGAAAGTGTGCAGTCTATGATATTTTGTTTTGGTAGCTCAAGTAGTTGTGCTGGAGAAGACTCTTGAGAGACCCTTGAAAAGCAGGGATATCAAACCAGTCAAGCTTAAAGGAAATCAACCCTGAATATACTCTTTGGAAGGGCTGATGCTGAAGCTGAAGTTCCAATATCTTGGCCACCTGATGCAAAGAGCCGACTCGTTGGAAAAATCCTGATTATGGGAAAGATTGAGGGCAGGAGAAGGGGGCAACAGAGGATGAGATGGTTGCACTCAATCAATTACCAATTCAATGGATATGAACTTGGGCAAACTCCAGGAGATGGTGAGGGACAGAAAAGCCTGGAGGGCTGAAGTTCACGGGGTCACAAAGAGTCGGGCACGACTTGATGATGGAACAACAAAGCCCAAGTAGATTAATACAAGGGAATATGAATGTTCATTTAGATGAACAGATAATTTTGAGCAAAACTACATTTGGGTAGGTAAATTGAAAGTTGCTGTTCTGGGCATAGAGCTTTGTTCCAACTGATAACTGGTTATGAGAATTATGGATTAACTTGTGATATATGTAACATGCAAATTTCACTCATTTGCACTTTCAGTTCAGTTCAGTTGCTCAGTCATGTCCGACCCTTTGCAAACCCATGAATCACAGCACACCAGGCCTCCCTGTCCATCACCAACTCCCGGAATACACTCAAACTCACATCCATCGAGTCAGTGATGCCATCCAGCCATCTTCTCTGTCGTCCCCATCTCCTCCTGCCCCCAACCCCTCCCAGCATCAGAGTCTTTTCCAGTGAGTCAACTCGTCGCATGAGGTGGCCAAAGTATTGCAGTTTCAGCTTTAGCATCAGTCCTTCCAATGAACACCCAGGATTGATCTCCTTTAGAATGGACTGGTTGGATCTCCTTGCAGTCCAAGGGACTCTCAAGAGTCTTCTCCAACACCACAGTTCAAAAGCATCAATTCTTCAGCGATCCGTTTTCTTCACAGTCCAACTCTCACATCCATACATGACCACGGGAAAAACCATAGCCTTGATTAGACAGACCTTTGTTGGCAAAGTTAGCCATAATATACAATTTTTAAGATCCCATAGACTAGTTAAATTCCCTAATCTTAAAGAAATGGGTTTCATTGGCTGTCCATTTGGCCTTCCTTTCTATAAGAGTTTTTATAGAAACGAACAGACACACTCAGCCCAGTGATAAACATTTTTCCCATTTTCCCTCATGGCGAATATTAAGGCCCACTCTCCTGCCAGGGCCCGGGGAAACCTCAGAATCATTTCTACATGGCAGTCTTGGCAGTCTGTTCAACTGACTGGAGTTGGCATACACAATAGAATTTAACTGCTGGGCCTGAATATAACTCAGCCTACCATTTTTTTTTTACAGAGCCATAGACCCAGAAGTGGGAAAAACTGGGTTGAATCTAAATTGAATTAGGTTAAAAGAAAGTAAGATCTAAAACTACCAGCTTTCATATTATTAAATTTGGGAGAGGAAAAATATTAATAATTTAAACATATTGTGTTATATAATCATTGCCTATATAATAGTTATCCTTAGAATGGCTTGTTGTTGTGGCTGTGTTGTTGTTTAGTCTCTCAATCATGTCCAACTCTTTGTGACCCCTTGGTCTGTAGCCCACCAGCCTCTTCCATCCATGGAATTTTCTAGGCAAGAATACTGGAGTGGGTTGCCATTTCCTTCTCCAGGGGATCTTCCGACCCAGGGGTCGAACTTGTGTCTCCTGCATTGACAGGCGGACTCTTTACCACTGAGCCAACAGGGAAGTTAGAATGGTTATGTGCCAACATTAAAGATTGGTTAATACAACTTGCACTTTCAGTACCCTTCTCCTTCACCTGACAATTATTGCCTGCTCTTTAGTCTAAAATGCAGTCATGGACCCTGGAGTTGTGGCAGCTTCCAATGCCCAATCTATCTAAAAGCATAGATGCCAATAAACTCAAGATGGTAGAATAGAAATATGAGAGAAGCCCAGGTCCCCAAGGTCATTATTAAACCCCTCTGCTCTGCACTCTTACTGCCAGACTACTCATTATGTTTGGCAAATATGCCTTTAGCTTTTTCATCTAGAGCTAACAACTCTTCTGTATTTTGCAATTGAACACACTACTAATTAATACAATGGCTTTAATAAAATCACAAAACTTTAGGCAAAACAAAGGTTCCATATCATAAATATTTCTGCCAGAAAAACTTAAAAACCTTTTTAAATCTGTAAAAACCCAGCTACTTCCCCCAGTGAAGGAACTTCTCACTTCCTTCCTCTATCTTGCAAGAAGACATCAATCCTCTTAAACTGATAAAATAAACAATGATGTGAGGCTCAGTTCAGTTCAGTTCAGTCACTCAGTCATGTCCGTCTCTTTGCCACCCCATGAATCACAGTACACCAAACCTCCCTGTCCATCACCAACTCCTGGAGTTCACTCAGACTCATGTCCATCGAGTCGGTGATGCCATCCAGCCATAGCCTTACAATTCTGTTTGCTTTTATACTTTTATCTTCTTTGTCACTTGCTTGCTCACTAATTCTGTGTGCTTGCTGCAATTCTTTTTTTATGTTTAATAGTTCCTTTCTTTTCCCAATCTTCTTTGACTTCCAGTATGGAAAAATATCATCATACAAGCCATCTGGGTCCAGACTGTCCCAATCTCAAGCTATGCTTGGCCATATATAACAAAGCCTTGACCAATCAGTGTGCACAGTGTGAAACTGGTCTGGTTTTCTAATTCAGTAAAGTTTCACTAGGTACCTATGAACAAGAAGTAACTTTATCAGACAATCTTATTTCCACTAACAAATTAACTGCCCAGAGTTCCCCCTTAATGTCCTAAAAATAGATCTACTTCAAGGAACTCTTGCATAGAACCATGACAGACTCTGATGAATGCTTGCAGCTCCCTTTCCTTACCTTCAAATTTAACATAATAATGCAAGGCACTCTACTGCATTTGAATCCAGTCATATTCATTCACATAGCTGTGGTTTGCATAAACTAGGCAATATACAGGTATACATTTTTTAGCTTTTTTCTAGACAAAAATATTTTTAGGGCAGACTTTGCTGAAGTGGATATTATCAGATTTTTTTTAAATAAAAATGTCTGTGCTATTAAAATATAAAGCAAAATTACTTAATGTCATGAATGGACACTTCAGCTTATAGACCTATGATTTTCATCACTAATAGGATATTCAAAACAATTGAATAACACTCTACTTCTAGCCAATCAGAAGCCAGAAATGTTTGAGTATTTGCAGTCTGTCATGTATGGATGTGAGAGTTGGACTGTGAAGAAAACTGATCTCCGAAAAATTGATGCTTTTGAACTGTGGTGTTGGAGAAGACTCTTGAGAGTCCCTTGTACCGCAAGGAGATCCAACCAGTCCATTCTAAGGGAGATCGATCCTGGGTGTTCATTTAAGGACTGATGCTAAAGCTGAAACTGCAATACTTTGGCCACCTCATGCGACGAGTTGACTCACTGGAAAAGACTCTGATGCTGGGAAGGGTTGGGGGCGGGAAGAGAAGGGGACGACGGAGAATGAGATGGCTGGATGGCATCACCAACTCTGTGGACATGGGTTTGAGTGAACTCCAGGAGTTGGTGATGGACAGGGAGGCCTGGTGTGCTGTGATTCATGGGGTCGCGGAGAGTCGGACACGACTGAGCGACTGAACTGAACTGAACTGAACTGAACCTAGAGAGATGCTGATATATTCCAGCAATCACGCTTTTTAACCACTAAACTGAAAAATCCTGGAAAAGGAAATGGCAACCCACTCAGGTTTTCTTGCCTGGGAAATCCCATGGACAGTGGAGTCTGTTGAGTTATAGTCCATATGACTGCAAAGAGTCAAACACGACTAAAGTGACTTAGCACAGCAAAGTGAAAAATAGTTGATATGGCTCTTGATAAGAAACAGAAATCTACTATAAAGGAACAAGTAGCAAATTCATCGCTATCTCTATTCCTCAAAAAATCTACAATTAGAAAGTATATTCTTAGAGCAGAACCTTGGAATCAGGTTGGACAAAAGTCTTGAAGACTATTACTTTCCCAGAGCCTCATATCCACTCTTCTATTCCTATGAAATGCAGCCTCCTTCCCTGAGGCTCACAGGATTCCAGACCCAACTTTTCTCAGTCTCTCTTTGTACGGGTCGGTCTCTCTCCATCAGCTGCTCTATTCAGTTCAGTTCAGTTACGTTTATCAGTTGTGTCTGATTCTTTGCAACCCGATGGGCTGCAGCCCGTCAGGTTCTCTGTCCATCACCAACTTCTGGAGCTTGCTCAAACTCATGTCCATCCAGTCAGTGATGCCATCCAACCAGCTCATCCTCCTGTCATCTCCTTCTCCTCCTGCCTTCAACCTTTCCCAGAATCAAGGTCTTTTCCAATAAGCCAGTTCTTCTCATCAGGTGACCAAAGTATTGGAGTTTCAGCTTCAGCATCAGTCCTTCCAACGAATATTCAGGATTGATTTCCTTTAGGATGAACTGGTTGGATCTCATTGCAGTCTAAGGGACTTTCAAGAGTCTTCTCCAACACCACAGTTCAAAGGCATCAATTCTTCGGTGCTCAGCTTTCTTTATAGTCCAACTCTCACAGCCATACTTGACTACTGAAAAAACCGTAGCTTTGACTAGACAGACCTTTGTCGGCATGGTAATCTCTCTGCTTTTTAATATGCTGTCTAGGTTAGTCATAGCTTTTCTTCCAAGGAGAAAACTGTATTAAGAATCTGCATCAAGTCATAGGGCATGTGAAACTATAAGTCTCCATTTTGATTCCTGTCAAGATGATTATAGAGTTGTATAGTGTATGCATGTGCTCAGTCGCTTAGTTGTGTCAGACTTTTTGTGACCCTGTGGACTGTAGCCCACAAGGTTCCTCTGTCCATGGGATTCTCTAGGCAAGAATATTGGAGTGTGTTGCCATTTCCTCCTCCAAGGGATCTTCCCAACCTAGGAAGTAAACTCGTGTCTCTTGTGTCTCCTTCATTGGCTTGTAGCTTCGTTATCACTGTACCACCTGGGAAGCCCAATGTTATTTGGGATGGGGGGTGATGCAAAATCCAGTCAATAAAGAGACTACCTAAAAAGTATCAAGTGGTGACATGAATTACTTTCAACGTCAGCACAAGTTCAGGATTCTTGCACTGCTCCACAGGCAGCCTTTTCATGCAGGAAAATTTTTCAGTTTGGCTTCAGCTGCACCTAATTTCTGAATATTCATTCTGTATGGGGAATTGTGTGCATCCTTGCCTTGCTAGACTGTGGAAGTATAGGCTTTTTCCTACGTCTGCTGTCTCCTTGCCCTGTCATCATATAGATCACCTCCATTCTACAGAACTTCTCCAGACTGCTAGCCACACATGTCAGATTCTCCCAAGAGCTTGGTTACCACAAATTACACAGTGGATTCTCTGTGCTCAGCAAATTTTCGGCCAGGGATCAAGAGGCTGAAGTCTCCTCCTTGCAGGCACTCTGAACCTCTGTAAATAGACTCTGAGCTCCCTCACTTGGATCAGGTAAATAAGAGAAAGATATTCCTGTAATTTATTGTCCTATTTTAACATTGATGGAAAGGGACAGTGAGGACAAAAGTCCCAGGACCAATTTTGCTCTCATGGTAGTAAGTCCCACATAGATGACTCTAGCACGTCTCTATTGTTTTCCGCTTCAAGGTTTTTTGCCCAGTGGACTTCTCAAACAAACAGAACTGTTCCACTTAAAGGTTGCTATATATGTGTGTGCGTCAGTTGCTCAGTTGTATCTGACTCTTTGTGACCTCATGCACTGTACCTGCCAGGCTCCTCAGTCCATGGCATTTGTCCAGGCAAGAATACTGGAGCGGGTTGCCATTTCCTACTCCAGGGGATCTTTCTGACCCAGGGATTGAACTCACATCTCTTGCATCTCCTACACTGACAGGAAGATTTTTTACCACTAGCACCACCTGGGAAGCCCTGCTATAAATATATATGAGTTAAGGAACACATACATACTTAAAGGATTTTTTATCTAGTTTTTGAATTTTATAACATTATTAACTAGAATATTAAATTACAATTTGCTTAATAAACAGTCTATCTGCAAAATCACCTAATTGTGATGTCAAAAATAACCAAGTTGATCCTTGTCACTACTTGAAGTTCCTGCTGCAATGCCCCTCCACCTCCAGATCAAAACGCCTAGAGTCTCATTACTATGAACCCAGAACCAACAGTGAATTTTCTCAGAGACTCAAACACTAATTTGGATGGCTAGCTACCTCTCACAATGCCTAGGTAAGGGGAAAACACAAAGCACTAAAAATTGCTCCCAGACCATATGCTGTTGCTTCCTCCTCCCCACCAGCCATTCCATCACCAGGACTCAGCATGCCTTGTGGTAGTTTAGAGCAAT
Source organism: Moschus berezovskii (assembly GCF_049115385.1). NCBI lineage: Eukaryota > Metazoa > Chordata > Mammalia > Artiodactyla > Moschidae > Moschus > Moschus berezovskii. Next base: position 71,215,496 of record NC_142461.1, read on the forward strand.
AGTTTGTAATACAAAATAGTTTACAACGGTCAATTCCTCCAGAATGTGGAAAGCTGCAATAAAGCAGGTATAAAGTATTTCTTTTTTAGAGGTAACCAGATATTTTGATCTTTATTTCAGGTTCCCACATCCTTCTTCTTCCAAAAAACTACTCAGTCAAAATATTGATGTTCAATGGTTTCACTCACGTTTTGCTCTCCATAGAGATGGAACAAAGTAGCAGAGCCAGAAATAGGATCTTGATTCCTAAATTATAGGTGATGGAAAGACATGGAAATTATAGAACATGTATCTTTGTTTCTAAGTCAGAAACAATAATGAATGAGTGTATTCATTTACATGTGTTGACATACAAGTATGTGTCAAGCACTAGGTTAGTTTAAGGAATCCAGAGCCAGGTAGTAGAGTGACACAGACACATAAACAAACACATGATGCTAACATGCTTTTTCAATATGGATGTTAAGTTGAAAGAACCTTCTCTGTATTTCTACCTTGCTAAAGGAACAGGGTTGGAGGCTGGGGATTTTCTGTAAATGATACACAATAAATGATACACAAGCAGAGGAAAACATTAGTGAGATATGATACAACCATGAAATAAGAACATAATGAAAGACTGACAGGTCCACATGAGTGACCAAGAAAACAGTGACACATCTTCAGTTCAGTTCAGTTCAGTTTAGTCGCTCAGTCGTGTCCGACTCTTTGCGACCCCATGAATCACAGCACGTCAGGCCTCCCTGTCCATCACCAACTCCCAGAGGTCACTCAAACTCATGTCCATCGAGTCGGTGATGGCATCCAGACATCTCATTCTCTGTCATCCCCTTCTCCTCTCACCCCCAATCCCTCCCAGCATCAGAGTCTTTTCCAGTGAGTCAACTCGTTGCATGAGGTGGCCAAAGTATTAGCATTTCAGCTTTAGCATCAGTCCTTCCAATGAACACCCAGGATTGATCTCCTTTAGAATGGACTGGTTGGATCTCCTCGCAGTCCCAGGGACTCTCAAGAGTCTTCTCCAGCACCACAGTTCAAAAGCACCAATTCTTCGGCAATCAGCTTGCTTCACAGTCCAACTCTCACATCCATACATGACCACTGGGAAAACCATAGCCTTGACTAGACGGACATTTGTTGGCAAAGTAGTGTCTCTTCTTTTTAATATACTATCTAGGTTGGTCATAACTTTCCTTCCAAGGAGTAAGCGTCTTTTAATTTCATGGCTGCAATCAGCATCTGCAGTGATTTTGGAGCCCAAACAAATAAAGTTGACACTATTTCCCCATCTATTTCCCATGAAGTGATGGGACCAGATGCCATGATCTTTGTTTTCTGAATGTTGAGCTTCAAGCCAACATTTTCACTCTCCTCTTTCACTTTCATTAAGAGGCTTTTGAGTTCCTCTTCACTTTCTGCCATAAGGATGGTGTCATCTGCATATCTGAGGTTATTGATATTTCTCCAGGCAATCTTGATTCCAGCTTCTGCTTCTTCCAGCCCAGCTTTCCTCATGATGTACTCTGCATAGAAGTTAAATAAGCAGGGTGACAATATACAACCTTGACATACTCCTTTTCCTATTTGGAACCAGTCTGTTGTTCCATGTACATTCTGACTGTTGCTTCCTGACCTGCATACAGGTTTCTCAAGAGGCAGGTTGGTGGTCTGGTATTCCCATCTCTTTCAGAATTTTCCACAGTTTTTTGTGATCCACACAGTCAAAGGCTTTGGCATAGTCAATGAAGCAGAAATAGATGTTTTTCTGGAACTCTCTTGCTTTCTCCATGATCCAGCGGATGCTGGCTATTTGATCTCTGGTGCCTCTGCCTTTTCTAAAACTTGCTTGAACATCTGGAAGTTCACAGTTCACATATTGCTGAAGCCTGGCTTGGAGAATTTTGAGCATGACTTTACTAGCGTGTGAGATGAGTGCAAATGTGTGGGAGTTTGAGCATTCTTTGGCATTGCCTTTCTTTGGGATTGGAATGAAGACTGACCTTTTCCAGTCCTGTGGCCACTGCTGAGTTTTCTAAATTTGCTGGCATATTGAGTGCAGCACTTTCACAGCATCATCTTTCAAGATTTGAAATAGCTCAACTGGAATTCCATCACCTCCACTAGCTTTGTTCCTAGTGATGCTTTCTAAGGCCCACTTGACTTCACATTCCAGGGTGTCTGGCTCTAAGTCAGTGAGCACACCATCCTGGTTATCTGGGTCATGAAGATCTTTAGTGATACATCTTAGATAAGCTCAAAAGGACCTGTGAGATGGGCAATTAGATGCGTGACTCTCATGAGCAAAGTCCTCCCACCTTTCTCAGAATCACTGGATCCCATTCCCTGGTAGCACAGCTGGTAAAGAATCTGCTTGCAAAGCAAGAGACCTTGGTTTGATTCCAGGGTCTAGAAGATCCCCTGGAGAAGGGATAGGCTTCCCACTCCAATATTCTTCAGCTTCCCTGGTGGCTTAGATGGTAAAGAATCTGCCTGCAATGTGGGAGACCTGAGTTCGATCCCTGGTTTGGGAAGATCCCCTAGAGAAGTGAACGACTACCCAATCCAGTATTATGGTCTGGAGAATTCTATGGATAGAGGAGCCTGGCAGGCTATATAGTCCATGGAGTCACAGAGTCAGACATGATTAAGAGACTTTCACTTTCACTTGTATTATGATGGAGAGGGCACAACTGAGATGAATTAATTGCTACTCCTTCAAGCAAGGGCTTGGATACAGGTCAATTTTATTAAAAAAAAATTATGAAATTTGATGTGTTTTTTACCTGCCGCCTAGATAGGAAAATCACTTCTGCTACTGAAATAAATGCAATAAGATATATATGCCATCAAAGAAATATATGTGGGGATGAAAAGGAAAAGATCCAGTCTTCCTAGGGAAGTAGAAAGATGTGGTTCAAGAAAATAGAGACCATATATCACACATTCCCTACTTCTCTCTACTTATAAGTGTTCACATCCCATGATGGTAGCGTGTGCTCAGTAGGGTGTTGGCAGGCTTGTGCCAGTGGCTAATATGAAAAGGTAATTCTGGGTGAGGATAGAGTGACATAAGGTGTCAAAGTGCTGTCTTCTAAAATGAATATCTGATTTTATTAGTAGATAAATATATGTATGTATTTTACAAATAGATTTTTAATGCTTTAGACAAGGAATAGTATTTATAATTAGACCCTAATCACAGAAGCAGTTCAAGATAACTATTAACCCTACATTAGCGCTAAGTTGGAGAAGGAAATGGCAACCCACTCCAGTGTTCTTGCCGGGAGAATCCCAGGGACGGGGGAGCCTGGTGGGCTTCTGTCTATGGGGTCACACAGAGTCGGACATGACTGAAGTGACTTAGCAGCAGCAGCAGCAGCACTAAGTTAGTCATGGCTTTTCCCACTTTTATGAGTGCTTGATGAGAGCAAAGTAAATAGGTAGGAATAGTTATAGATACAGGTAGAGATGATAAATAGATACATATAGAGAAAGACTTACGTATCAAACTGAAATTAAAGGAATAGAAAGCACTATTCATTCTAATGTGTGTGTGTGAGTGTATATATATATATGTATATATATGTAATTGCATGCATGTGCATGTTTGTTTTTTGAAAATGTTAGAAAAAAATAAGTTCATACAAGTGTTAATAGTGGTTCATTGCAGAAAGTGGGATTCTTCCACACATTTTTTTCCTTTTCTCTTTACATTTTTCATTATATTTTCTTCAGTACTAGTCAGCAAATTTCAGTATTATTTCCTCAAAGCTTTAACTTTTTAATTATGCTCTGCCTTTCATTTTTCCATCAACATTTTCACAACAGACATATCATTTCATGATCAGACAACAATGAAAGCTGTATTTCTTCAAAAAAATAGAAAGATCCTGTGTCTTCTGATTGGCAGAATTAATATTCTTAAAATTTCCATAATAGCCAAAGAAATATGCAGATTTAATTCAATCTCTATCAAAATTCACTATGACAATTTTCACCGAACTAGAACAAATAATCCTAAAATGTATATGGAACCACAAAAGACTCCAAACCACTGAAACAATCTTGTGAAAAAAAGAACAAAGCTCAAAGTATCATGCTCCCTGACTTCAGACTGTATTACAAAGCTTCATTAATCAAAGCTGCGTGGTACTGTCACAAAGGTAAATAAAACAGAATAGAAAGCCCAGAAATAAAACCATCATTTATGATCAATTAGTCTATGACAAAAGAGGTAAGAATATACAATGGAAAAAAGACAAACTCTTCAGTCAGTGGGGCTGGGAAAACTGAAGCTACATGTGAAAGAATAAAATAAAAACATTTTCTAACACCATAAAACAAACTCAAAATGGATTAAAGACCATAAAACTCCTAAAAGAGAGCATAGGCAGAACACTCTGACGTGAATCATAGCAAAAATTTTTTTTGATCTGTCAGCTAAGGAAACTTAAAGCTTTTGTACAACAAAGGAAATGATCAACAAAATGAAAATAAAACCAACTGAATGAGAAAAAATATTTACAAATAATATGACTGATAAAGGATTAATGTCTTTTATTATATGTGTGATATATAAATATATAAACAGTTCACACAACTCAATATCAAAAGAACAATGGGATTAAACAATGGGCAGAAGACTCAAACAGACATTTTTCCAAAGAAGACATACAGATGGCCAACAAACACATGAAAAGATTTTCAATATTGTTAATCATCAGGGAAATGCAAATCAAAACTACCTGTCACCTCACACTTGTCAGAATGGCTATCATCCAAAAGAACACAAATAATGAATGTTGTCAAGGATGTGGATAAAAGGGAACTCTATCACATTGTTGGTGTGAATATAAATTGGTGCAGCCACTTTGGAAAATAGTACAGAAGTTTTTCAAACAACTAAAAATAAAACTATCATATACTTCATTAGCAATTTGACTGGAAATAGGTTAAACACTAATTCAAAAAGATACATGCACCTCAATGTTCATGGCAGCACTGTATACTAGAGTCAAGATATGGAAGCAAACTAAGTGTCCAAAAATAGTTAAATAAATGAAGAAGATGTGTGTGTGTGTGTGTAATGGAATATTATTCAGCTATAAAAAGAATGAAATTCTGCCATTTGTAGCAACATGGATGGATAAAAAGGGTATTATGCTTAGTGAAATAAGTCAGACAGACACACTCTATGTGATCACTTACATGTGGAATCTAAAAATTAAAACAAATGATTATATATAACAAAGTAGAAATAGACTCACAGATACAGAGAACAAACCAGTAGTTACCAGAGGGTACAGAGAAGGGAGAGGAGCAAGATAAACAAGATTAAGAGATATAAACTATTCTGCTTAAAATAAAGAGGCAACAACAATATATTGCACAACACAGCAAAATCTATAGCCCTTATGTTGTAATGGCTTTAAATGGAGTATAACCTATAAAATATTGAATCACTATGTCATATACTAGAAACTAATATAACATTGCAACTCAAATATGTTAATATTTCAATTTAAAATTTTAATTAAAAAAGTATTTCTTTATATCTAATTTTGAGAGCAGACAGAAAGGGAGGGAAAACTTTCACTTTGATAGTGTATAGGCAGTGAGGATTCTAGAAATACTACTTCTTGAAGAGTGAGCAGTTAAGACAGTTTATGGAACTCAGACATCTAATGGTCTGCCAAATGTTAAGAACCATTAAGATGGAAGGTATTTCTTATCATCTAAGATGCAGGGCTGACTAAGTGTCCAAGCTCATCTCGACCTCAAGAGTTTCTGCACCTGCTCTTTCCTTGACCTTCACTTGGAAGCTGTCATTGCTATTTCATGTCACAGAGGGCTCAGCCCTGCTTTCAACTTCTCTGACTCCCCCTGCTGAAGTCATCCTTTCATCCTCATCCAGTCAACCCTCACCGTAATTCCTTGTATTACATACATCACAGGAAATACCACAACCTCAAATAATCATACTTACTTGCACTTTCGTCATTGCCTTAACTTTGCCACTGTATGGGGGTCTCTAGAGACTGTGTCTCTCATGCAGGGCTACACCACCAGAGCCAGGGACAAACTGAACGATTAATGTTCAAGATATTTATGGAATAAAAGATTGAAAAAAATGTGTTTTTCTTTACGGTCTTTATTATTTTATTGTTGTTTTTGTTGTTCAGTCGCTCAGTCATGCCCAACTCTTTAGGCACCAAAACTCCTGAATATTTAGAAGTCCCTTATTCCATAGAGCCAGTGGATTAACTGATAACTCACTCTACTTATATAACCAAATACCTCCCACTTTCCTAAAACAGGATGCAAACACAGCTAAATTCCTTTTCTTTCCTAATTAATCCAACTGCCTTATAGGAGGAAGTTTCAATATCCTATTCTTTGGCTGTTGAAAAAATAATTAAAAACCACTGCACTTTCAAAAGGATTTGCTACTCAAGCTGTTTTCTTACCTTATTTTATCAAGATGATTATGATTTTTATTCTTTCATTTATTTACAAGCACCTGTATAACCTAATGTTTTAAGAAAAAAAAATTTTTAATTTAATTTGTTAATTTCATTAAATCTTTCAAACAATATTTTTGGCACAAGGTTTCATGCTTTCAAATGATATAAGCATATTTTCATGTCAATCTTGACATTGATGATTTAGTCTAGTTATTTCATGGAAATAAAATAGTGTATCGCAGCTTTATTCAATAAACTAACATATAAACTAGTTGGCTAATCTACTTTCAAGTAAATTCACATATCAGACCATAATTTCAATTTAAAATATATTAATAATCACTTAGAGGATTAATATAAAACCTATAGCAATAAATTAGGATAACGTGAGAGATAAAAGTAATGTGATTTTTTATAACTTCATTAGATTTTAAGCCTCCGAATAAAAGTTTTGATACTTTATGAAAAAGAAGGCATATACTACTAAAAAGCAACAGGTCCAGAGTCTAACAGTATTGTAATTTTATTTATATTAAAAAAAAACCTTAACATTATACCAAAGGTGAAAGAAATCATGTATTTTTATTAATTAATAGATTTTATTAAATATACTATATATGCTCAGTCATGTCTGACTCTTTGCAAACCCATGGACTATAGCCCACCAGGCTCCATTGTCCATGTGATTCTCCAGGCAAGAATACTGGAGTGGGTTGCCATTTCCTTCTCCAGGGGGTCTTTTTGACTCAGGGATCAAACCTATGACTCTTGTGTCTGCTGTATTGGCAGGCAGATTCTTTACTACTTTGTAACCTAGAAACCCCTAAGAATCATGAGTACTACTAGGAAAATTTAGTTTGAAGCAGTCCATTCAAAAGTCCAATACTACATCCGTACATAATTAACTGTACATTGCTCTACACTGGCTTCCCTGGTAGCTCAGCTTGGTAAAGACTCTGGCTGCAATGTGGGAGACCTGGTCTTGATCCCTGGGCTGGGAAGATACCCTGGAGAAGGGAAAGGCTACCCACTTCAGCACTCTAGCCTGGAGAATACCATGGACTGCATAGTCCATGGGGTTGCAAAGTGTAGGACATGACTGACTCTCACTTTCACTTTGGTCTAAACTAGCATTTCAGTAATAACAATGAAAATGATTTTCCTGAAAACATAGCTTATTGATATTTTAGTGCACACAAAATTCAGTCTCTTTTTAAAAAGCACAAGGTGGGAGGATTTTAATAAATTGATTTGAAAGCACAGTGTAGGCAAAGAATGTCTCCTTTACCCTGAAACAATCTCTCACGGGCTTTGGCAGAAAAACCTTTCCGTGGTCCCAGCCTCTCACAACTACTGATCTGTTTTTGTCACCACGTTTTTTGTTTGTTTGCTTTTGTGTTTTTTTGGTAGAATATGGTAGAAATGGAATCACTGATGAACAGACTTGATCAAGATGTAATATGTCAGGTTACTTTTGTGTCTGGCTTATTTCACTCAGCACCATGTTTCCAAGATTCATACACACTGTGTGTGCTTCATTAGCTTGGCTTGGGTTATAACTGAGTATTCCAATATGGGTCTTCCCTGATGGCTCAGACGGTAAAGAATCCACCTGCCAATGAAGGAGACCCTAGTTTGATTCCTGGGTTGGGAAGATCCCCCGGAGGAGGGACAGGCTACCCACTCCAGTATGCTTGGGCTTCCTTGATGGTTCAGCTGGTAAAGAATCCGCCCACAATGTGGGAGACCTGGATTCCAACCCTGGTTGGGAAGATCCCCTGGAGAAGGAAATGGCAACCCACTCCAGCATTTTTGCCTGGACAATCCTATGGACAGAGGAGCCTGGAGGGATACAGTCCAGGGTTTTGAAAAGAGTCAGGCACGACTCAGCAACTAACTCCTTCTTTCTTTCTTCTTTCTTGTTGTATTAATCATATACACATATCCCAATGCAAGTACAGAGTGCACTACACTGGGGCAGGGGGAAAAAAAGTGCCAGGAGGCAGGGTTCACTGGCAGCTAAGCTAGAGGCTGGATACACACATACAATTTCACTTTTCACGTGCGTTAAGAGTTCAATGGCTTTGAGGAAGTAAAGTGAGCACTTTTCCTCCAACTATGCCAGCTGGAAGAGCAGTCACATGATAGTAATTGTACGCCAAGGGTCAAGTGGTTTATTTTAATCCCCACGTAAGAGAATTTATTGAATATAAGCTAATTTTTTTTTGTAATTTGAGAACCCATTTCAAATTATTTAAAAATATATCTAGCTCTTTGGCTGTTTGAAGGTGTTTTTCTTTCCAACACATTTCAGATCATAAGAATAAGTGTTGATAAGAACTGAAAAGAGATGCTTACTTCTAAAACATGGAAAAAAGTGTTTTCATTTTCAGTGCTTCTTAATGACAGTCTCTTTTCTTTCTAAGCAGGACTCTACCTTAGAGGAACGCATCTTTGACAATAGCTGAAGGGTAGAAAAGGGAAAATCACTAAATAAATATTGTAATTAGCCCCACTATCCCACTCTACCATATATCTGAAATGGAAATACCAAAACCATCCAAATTCTTTCTTTTTAACAAGTTGATCAATCTTAATATAAGCATTTTTAATACAAAGACTGAAAGTCCTGAGGGTTTATGGTACCTTACGTGTTAAAGGAATCTCCCCCTTAGATGCCTAGATTATTTTTAACTGGAAGCTGTGTACTTTGTAAGATTTGGGATGGGTAATGGGTGAGGAATATGCCTTTCTTTTATAAAGTGGAAAAAGGACTATTCTGAACATAGGTAAATTCTCAGGTAGATACATTTTAGGTAATAAAATCCATACACATAGGGAAATTAAGGACCTAGAAATTGATATCCTTAAAACTTGCTGTGTGCCTAAGTGGCTCTAATCAAGTTTAAAGGTGGTATATTTGGGACTTCTCTGGTGGTCCAGTGGTTTAGACTCCATGCTTCCAATGCATGGGGCCAGGGTTCAATTCCTGGTTGGGGAACTAAGATCCCACATGTCACATAGCACAGCCAAAACAAAAAAATGAAAGAAGAATAAAGGCTGATATATTAAAGCACCCATCACCTCCATATCTCCTTGTGATGCAATTCCATATCTCCTTGGGATGCAAAACTCAAGAGTCTCATCATATCTCCTTTCCCTGGGCAATGGAACTTCTTACTAACCCTGTCATTAAGACTTGTCATCAGGGGCTGCAAGAAGCCTTGGGCTTCCCAGGTGGCCAATGCAGGTGAGATAATAGACTGGGGTTCGGTTCCTGGGTTGGGAAGATCCCCTGGAGGAAGGCATGGAAACCCACTCCAGTATTCTTGCCTGGAGAATCTCATGTACAGAGGAGCCTGGTAGGTTACTGTCCATAGGGTTGCAAAGAGTTGGACATGACTGAAGCAACTTAGCACACACACAAGAGGCCTTATTTCTACCCTTTTGAGGGAAGTTACTCTCTTTACTCAAAGGTGACTTGTCTTTCTAAAGGAGGAAGCCCAGTTATCATAAGTTGTCAGCACTTCATCTTTGGGCCTGAGGGCTGCTAGGGTGAGGTAGGCTAGCTTCAGTGATTTTAAGTTGAATTTTCTGGCATGCATTTCACTGAAAAAAAAAGAGAAAACCAAAAATTTTCTGTTGTGCAGTATCTGATGCTAAGTTGACTAACATTCAGAAGGATATACTTGAAAAAGCAGTCTTGATAGGAGTAAGCAATATTGCTTAAACACATCCATTTGATGTGAAAATGATTCCCTTGTGACAGTCCCCTAAGTATCCAGACTTTACTGTGGGGTAGACAGAAGAATACTTGTAGCTTACCATAGCTGTTCCCATTAGTTAGCTCACTAAATAATGCAAAAGTGAGTCAGCATGGTAAGAATGAGTGGGGCTTTAGAGTTGGAAAGATAAAATTTCCATCTCTGGTCTGGCCCTTGCTAGATATATAATTTAAGGCAAGCAATCAGGTTTTAGTGTTGCCAACTATAAAAAGAATATTAGATTACTAACTTCATGAGATTTGGGAGGATTAACTGAATTAACATATGTGAAGCACATGGCACAGCCACATGCCTGGCATAGTAGCCAATTAATAGAATTTTAGTTCCTTTTCTTTATTCATCATTTGCCACATCCAAAATTATTCAGAAAAGAATGATATATCCATACTTCTCTCAAAAAGGAACCCTCCTACACTGTTGGTGGAAATATAAATTGGTGCAGTCACTATGGAAAACAGTATAGAGGTTCCTTAAGAAACTAAAAATAGAGCTACCATATGATCAAGCAATCCCACTCCTGGGCATATATCCGAAAAAGATGAAAACTCTCATTTGAAAAGATACATGCATACAAATGTTCATAGCACCACTTTCAAATAGACAAGAAATAAAAACAACCCACGTGCCCATAGACCCTTGGAATATTATTCAGCCATAAAAAGATGTACTGCCATTTGGAGCAATATCAGTTCAGTTCAGTTCAGTTCAGATGCTCAGTCGTGTCCTACTCTTTGTGACCCCATGAATCACAGCACGCCAGGCCTCCCTGTCCATCACCAACTCCCAGAGTTCACTCAAACTCATGTCCCTCGAGTCGGTGATACCATCCAGCCATCTCATTCTCTGTCATCCCCATCTCCTCCCACCCCCAATCCCTCCCAGCATCAGACTCTTTTCCAGTGAGTCAACTCGTCGCATGAGGTGGCCAAAGTATTGCAGTTTCAGCTTTAGCATCAGTCCTTCCAGTGAACACCCAGGATTGATCTCCTTTAGAATGGACTGGTTGGATCTCCTTGCAGTCCAAGGGCCTCTCAAGAGTCTTCTCCAGCACCACAGTTCAAAAGCATCAATTCTTCGGTGATCAGTTTTCTTCACAGTCCAACTCTCACATCCATATATGACCAGATAACCCAAAAAGTATCATACAAAATGAAATCAGACAGAGAAAAATATATATTCTATCACTTATATGTGGAATCTAAAATATAATACAAATGAATCCAGATACAAAACAGAAATAGCAAACAAACTCATGGTTACCAAAGGGGAAAGAGGGGAAGGGAAAAATTGGAATATGGAATTGAAAGATACTACTCTACATAAGACAGATAAGCAATAAGGGTTTACTATATAGCACAGGGAAATATATTCGATAATTTACAATAATCAATAGTGGAAAATAATCTGAAATATATATATATGAGGAGATAAATATATATATTTACAAATGAATCATGCTGTACACCTGAAACAAACACAATATTGTAACTCAGCTATACCTCAATTTTAAAAAAGACAAATAAATACTTATTTCAGAAGATACAAAATGTTGAGAGACAGCTGGACACAGGAACAAAAAGTTAATATAGATCCCATTAGAGACTACAAAAGAGGCATGCACAAAGTACTATGGAAGCACAAAACCAGCAGCCAAGAAGCCAACCTATCCTATTCCACGTGATTTCATTCAACTCAGTACAACAAACCATCATTGAGATCCTGCTTTCTGCTCAGCATTACTGGGCCCAATGGACATTTCAGAGGATAAACTTTGAACTCTGTCCTCTGATATTTTAGCTCAGAAGACAAGACTTACAGGAAATACAATATTTAACAAATATTTATTGAATGCCTTTTGTGTGCCAAGAACTAAACAAGGTGGACTATGGTCCCTTCCAGAGCTAATACATAGTAGTAGAAGTTTATAAGTAATAATCTATTAAAGAATTAATGCCACCCATTGACAAAGTGTCAAGAGGTAATAGAGAGGGTAAGTGCCCTGGGAGGTCACAGAGGGTAGAGAAAAGCGTTCATTGCTGTCACATTGCCCTCATTCTGAAGACATGGGTGGCCCTTTCTAAATATACTAAGTGAGAAAGAAATTCTTTTAGTTTTTACACCTCATGTAATTTAATATCTCTACTTTTCCCTGAAACTATTAGTGATGAAATGGCCCCAATCTACCGGGGTCGTGTATTTCACTTGTGATATGCAAACCATTCATTTTTATAAGATTTGATACATGTATATGTGGTCACTGTCCTAGATCTTCTGAACTCTGCTCATAGATGCTCACCACTTCACCATTTGACTGAAGGTGACTGATTTTGGTCTGGTTTGGAGTCCTATGAATAGATTAGGCTTAAAAGAAATATTTTAAATACTGATCCCAAAGGAGAGATCATAACAACAGAATCAAGTATTATACCTATTAAATATGACTCAAGATAATGGACCTGACATGAGAATATGGATCCTGATGTAATGTCTTTAATTTTCCTAAACAGAAGACATTTTTTATGGTAACATGATAGAGAAAAGTACATTATGCCAGCCATGAGAATTCCAAGAAACTGTCAACCTGAAAAGATACTGTCCATAGGGCATAGTGCTAAGCAATATTCTCCAATTTCACTAGCATTATTTACTTTTGATTTGAGAGTTCTTGGAAATACGATTTTATTTACATGTCTGGTAATAGAATTTAGAAGACAAATCATCTTTCTCTTCCTTAACATCCACTGTGCTGGCCATGCCTCACATTGCCTCATGCCTGGCTCATCTCCAGGCTGTGTACATCTAGAAGAAGGCAGTATAGCAGGGAATAAAGCGGGGAGACACTGGAAACAGACCTGTACACACAGCAGGGCTCCACTACTTGTCAGTAGCTCTGGGAACTATGAACTTCTCCTAACATCAACTTTTGGATCAATGAAGTGAGGATGACATCATGGTCTATGCAGAAGGTCATTAAGGATGTAATAGCCACAAAGCTTCTGGCAATCAATAAAAAAAGTTATATAATTAGTTAAGAGAAAGATTGAAGGAACTCTTTAAGTGAGGATAAAGCCATTAATCACAACAAACTGTGGAAAATTCTTAAAGAGATAGGAGTAACAGACCACCGTACCTGTTTCCTAAGAAACCTGTATGCGGGTCAAAAAACAACAGTTAAAACCTTACATGGAACAACTGACTGGTTCAAAATTGAAAAAGGAGTACTGCAAGGCTGTAAATTGTCAGCCTGTTTATTTAACTCATATACAGAGTACATCATGCAAAATGCCAGGCTGGGTTAATCATAAGCTGGAATCAACATTGCTGGGAGAAATATCAACAACCTCAGATGTGCAGATGACATCATTATAATGGTAAAAAGTGAAGAGGAACTAAAGAGCCTCTTGATGAGGGCGAAAGAGGAGTCCCATCACTTCATTGCTAACGGGTGGGGAAAATGTGGAAACAGTGACAGATTTTGTTTCATGAGCTCCAAAATCACTGCAGACAGTGACTGCAGCCATGAAATTAAGATGATTGATGCTTGGAAGGAAAGCTATGACAAACATAGACAGAATATTAAAAAGCAGAGATATCACTTTGCTGACAAAGGTCCACATAGTCAAAGGTATGGTTTTCTAGTAGTCATGTATGGATGTGAGAGTTGGACCAAGAAAATGACTGAGCACCAAAAAATTGATACTGGAGAAAATTGAAAATGGTGCTGGAGATGTCTCTTGAGTGTCCCTTGGACAGCAAGGAGATCAAAACCAGTCAATCCTAAAGGAAATCAACCCTGATTCATTGGAAGGACTGATGCTGAAGCTGAAGCTGCAATACATTGGACTGCTGATGCAAAGAGTTGACTCTTTGGAAAAGACCCTATTACTGGGAAAAATTGAAAGCAAGAGAAGAAGAGGGGACAGAGGATGAAATGGTTAGATAGCTTCACTGACTCAATTGACATGAACGTGAGCAAACTCTGGAAGATAGTGGAGGACAAGGAAGCCTGTTGTGCTGTGTCCACGGGGTTGCTGAACAACAAAGGCATTGAATTTAGTGGACTGGGGTGGGGGATCATGGGGAACAATAGTCACTGATGTTCCTTAACTTAAAAGTCAATAATTTAACATTCTCAAATACAAAAGAGATCAGATAATAATGCCTAAGAACTCTCCTTTAGAAAAAAAATTTCAGAAATCCAGTCAATCAAAAGATGATTTAAGCAGCCTTAGTTTAATAGTCAATACAGAAAACCATGGAGCAGTGTCTACAGACATATGAGAGGAAAAAAGGGGATTTAAGAATATCCTATCCAAGTTGTTTTGTCCATAAGCTTAAAGACAACAGATGTTTCTAAGCATGCCAGAACTCAGAAAATGTAACTCCTAGAAGTAAATATAGAGGTAAGATTACATAACTGTGGGAATTATGGTTACTGAACAGACTATGATTATTATAAACCTTGAAATTGTAAAAATAATAATATAACAATAAAAATTTGGAAGAGAGACAAAATGGTGAAAAAATAGAGTACTAATTTTGCCATATTTCACAGTAGAGAGTTAATTGGTAGAGTGTAAGATTTCAATGTAAAGTTTTAAAAAATATAATCTCTAAATTTTTACTGGGTTTCACATAATTTTGTCTTTATATATAGAGAGATATAATATTTAAGATAAATATCTCTTGCAGTTAAAAATATGCTTTAGTTCAGTTAAGTCACTCAGTCGTGTCCAAATCTTTGCGACCCCATGAATCACAGCACACCAGGCCTCCCTGTCCATCACCAACTCCCGGAGTTCACTCAAACTCATGTCCATAGAGTTGGTGATGCCATCCAGCCATCTCTTTCTCTGTCGTCCCCTTCTCCTCCCACCCCCAATCCCTCCCAGCATCAGAGTCTTTTCCAGTGAATCAACTCTTTGCATGAGGTGGCCAAAGTATTGGAGTTTTAACTTTAACATCAGTCCTTCCAATGAACACCCAGGACTGATCTCCTTTAGGATGGACTGGTTGGATCTCCTTGCAGTCCAAGGGACTCTCAAGAGTCTTCTCCAGCACCACAGTTTAAAAGCATCAATTCTTCAGCGCTCAGCTTTCTTCACAGTCCAACTCTCACATCCATACATGACCACTGGAAAAACCATAACCTTGACTAGACGAACCTTTGTCATCAAAGTAATGTCCCTGCTTTTTAATATGCTGTCTAGGTTGGTCATAACTTTCCTTCCAAGGAGTAAGCGTCTTTTCATTTCATGGCTGCAATCAGCATCCACAGTGATTTTGGAGCCCAAAAAAATAAAGTCTGACACTGTTTCCATTTGTGAAGTCCTCATATTCATTTGTGCTATCTTTTCTATTGGACTTCAATTTCTTTTTCATCTATAAAAACTGAGAGAAAATAAATGCAACAATTTAATAAAATATAATAAGCCTTATCCTGTTTAGTAAATTTTATCTCTATAATGTTTTCAACTATATATTTACCTATCTCCACCTTTGTATAATATATATTATTATATTATATATTACATTATAGAATGCTGTCTAGATGGCAATGATGGTAATTTATATGTGGCAGAATTTTAAGTAATATTTTAACTTTCTTTGTTATCCTTGTTGTTTGAATTTTAAACACTTGACATGTCATTCTTTAATCGGTAAAGGCATTTTTTCTTTAAAAATATTTAAAAAGTGGTTTCTTTCGGGAGTAGAACTTGGCTAGAGAATACTTTTCATATATGCATTTGGTACTATTTGGGTTGTGCATATGCATATGTGAAATACTGACATATATTCTTCTATACAAAGAGAAAAAGAAGGAAGGAAGCAAAGAAAAGACAGAGGAAAAATATATTTGCATGGTATAATAATAAGTTAATTTCTAATTTGTCTCATGTCTAAGAAGATATAACTCTAAAAGAAGGAGAACTACAGAGACTGTATCATATGGCTCTTGCGGTCCACTTTAGACTCTGCTCACTCCACTGCTTCACACATGCTCAGACTTCTTTGCCCTGACTCCTGTACCTCTTGCCTGCCCTGCATACTAAAGTCATCACAGAACCCCATCTGTGTTCCAAACATGCACGTCCAAAGGTATGAGGAAATTAACTTTCCTGTGGGGAAAATTTTGACAAGTGAGATACAGGAGCCAGCAGAAGCATTTTTTTTTTTTCTCTCTCTCTCTGGAGGATGATTCTAAGTTCCAGTTTATTCGAAGGAATTGAGCAATCGGTAACATTGAATAATTGTTATCTCCCTAGGTTTAGGCGCTAGTGGTAAAGAACCCGTCTGCCAGCAGGAGACATGAGACAAGGGTTCTATCCCTGGGTTGGGAAGATTCCCTGGAGGAGGGCATGGCAACCCACTCCACTATTCTTGCCTGGAGAACCCCATCGACAGAGGAGCCTGGCAGGCTACAATCTACCGGGTCTCAGAGTCGAACATGACTGAAGCGACTTTAGCAGCAGCAGCAGCAGCAGCAGCAGAGAACTCAGACCCTCTTGCCCTGTCTTACTGTTTTAACTTTCTTGTGCATCCCATGGGATTAAACTCCTTAATAAAATGATACGTCTACTCCCTCTATAATCATTTTCCTGAGGCTCTACTTTCTGGACAAAGCAGATAGGGCAGGAATTCTATTTCTCTACAAAATAATGCAAAAATTTAACTCCACTAAAAAGAGGTAGCATTACAAATTATAGGGCACTTCAAAAATATTTACTTTCTTCTAATGGGGTTTAGACAAAGAACTAATGTCTCTCCTTGGGAAGTTAGTATTTATATGCATCGAAAATGTGCACACAAATCTGATAGAAAAGTTCCATTTAGAAACTAGAGTTGTTGCAAAAAAGACTTTCTAGATCTTACTCTTATAAGAAAGCTTTAAGCAACTTGAATTTGTGTGACATCATACACTTCCTCTGTCTGACGTGGGGTACCTCAGTTTCACCTCTTCTTCTCTTCCTTATGCTCCATGGAACTTGCAGTTCCAAAGATAATTACCAACTGCCCTAGACGAGTCTCCTTTTAGCAGATGGCACAATTATTCAACCAGTGCTCCAAAGAATTATGATGGGGAATTACTTAAATTTGGAAGTTTGTGCTGAGGAGAATGACCCCAAGGGTAAGGAATGGAGACTTTCAAATTTGGATGGAGGATCAGAATACAGAAGCAGTGACAGAATTTCTTTTCTTTGTCTCTAATATCACTGTATCTAATATCTAAAGAGCCTCTTGATGAAAGTGAAAGAAGAAAGTGAAACAGTTGCCTTAAAACTCAACATTCAGAAAACTAAGATCATGGCATCCGGTCCCATTGCTTCATGGCAAATAGATGAGAAAAAAAATGGAAACAGTGACAGACTATTTTGGGGGGCTCCAAAATCACTGCAGATGGTGACTGCAGCCATGAAATTAAAAGACACTTGCTCCTTGAAAGAAAACCTATGACCAACTTAGACAGCACATTAAAAAGCAGAGACATTACTTTGCCAACAAAGGTCTGCCTAGTCAAAGCCATGGTTTTTCCAGTAGTCATGTATGGATGTGAGAGCTGGACTATAAAGAAAGCTGAGCACCAAAGAAATGATGCTTTTGAACTGTGGTGTTGGAGAAGGCTCTTGAGAGTCCCTTGGACTGCAAGGAGATCAAATCAGTCAATCCTAAAGGAAATCATTTCTGAATATTCATTGGAAGGGCCAATGCTGAAGTTGAAACTCTAGTACTCTGACCACCTGATGCAAAGAACTGACTCATTGGAAAAGCCCCTGATGCTGGGAAAGATTGAAGGCAGGGGGATAAGGGGATGACAGAGGATGAGATGGTTGGGTAGCATCACCAACTTGATGGACATGAGTTTGAGCAAGCTCTGAAAGTTGGTGATGGACAGGGAAGCCTGACGTGCTGCAGTTCATTGGGTCACAGAGTCGGACACAACTGAGCGACTGAACTGACTGACTAAATAACACTGTAGATGGTGACTGCAATCATGAAATTAGAAGATGCTTGATTCTTGAAAGGAAAGCTGTGACAAACCTAGACAGCATATTCAAAAGCAGAGACATCACTTTGCCAACAAAGGTCCATCTAGTCAAAGCTATGGTTTTTCCAGTAGTCATGTATGGATGTGAGAGTTGGACCATTAAGAAAGCTGAGCACCAAAGAATTGATGCTTTTGAACTGTGGTGTTGGAGAAGACTCTTGAGAGTTCCTTGGACTGCAAGGAGATCAAACGAGTCAATCCTAAAGGAAATCAACCCTGAATATTCATTGGCAGGACTGATGCTAGAGCTGAAACTCTAATACTTTAGCCACCTAATGCAAAGAGCAGACTTACTGAAAAAATCTGATCCTGGGAAAGATTGAAGGCAAAAGAACAGAGCGGCAGAAGACGAGATGGTTGGATAGCATCACCAACTCATTGGACATGAACTTGCAGGCAAACTCTGGGAGATAGTGAAGCCTGGTGTGTTGCCGTCCATGGTGTCTCAAAGAGTCAGACGCAACTTAGAGACTGAACAACAGCAAAAATCAGAAGACAAAGCCTGTGACAGAAAATTGCTTTAAAAAATGTCACATCGTGAGGACAGGTGAATTAAACTTCTTTCTGGAGAAAACTGCTGTTTTTCAAATCATATGCATTATCTGGTGTATTTACAAAGCACACTAATGTCTTCACTATACTATAGTATGAACTAGTTTTACAGTTTTCAAGCAGGGAAAAATCTGACAAGGGAATGTCATATAGAACAGAAAAATTTGTGGTGAAGAAGTAAAACATCATAAGCATTGACCCTGGGAGGAAGGCCTTGAAGCAGTTTTCCCAGTTGGGTTAACTGGATAAATGGAGAGGCTGAGACTGTAACTAAAAGTAAGAATAGGGGCATTTCATAAAAATTGATCGCAGAGAAATTTTTGTCACATTGTATTTGGAAAACTTGCCTATAATCTGCTTTGGTCACAAACAAATCCCAATGTGAATAGTTACATTAAGGGGTATCAATAATCACTTCAAAGAAAGCCTGTTTTTATACTTTTTGAAAAAGGATTCATATAGATCTCCACATACATTTGTACAGGCTGTACATTGCAGGATCCATAACAATCCATATGAATGGTACCCTCAGGAGCTGTATATGGACAGTCCTCACAATGTACACAGCTGCCCTACACCTGCAGTTGATGTGCATCTAAAATTTGGGACTTGTTCAAATTTATTTCAAAGCATTTTGCTTAGAAATGTCTTTTAAAAAGACAATGTATCTATTTTAATGGTAACACACACTGTTAAGCAGAAGCACCTTTATCCTCAGGCTCACCTTTATAGCCATCTACCCTGGCCCTATTCCACTTGAGATTCTTGACCTCTTCATTGATTTTATGTGATTTTATCTTGACTTGTGCATTGATTTTATATGCTGTAGGGTGATGTGGTTCTAGTGAGGACTTGCCATCAGTTCAGTTCAGTTCAGTCGCTCAGTCGTGACTGACTCTTTGCGACCCCATGAATCACAGCACGCCAGGCCTCCCTGTCCATCACCAACTCCCGGAGTTCACTCAAACTCATGTCCATCGAGTCGGTGATGCCATCCAGCCATCTCATTCTCTGTCATCCCCTTCTCCTCCCGCCCCCAATCCTTCCCAGCATCAGAGTCTTTCATGAGACTAGCATTATTATACTTATAATATTATATCCCGCGTCTAGTCAAGGCAATGATTTTTCCCGTGGTCATGTATGGATGTGAGAGTTGGACTGTGAAGAAGGCTGATCGCCGAAGAATCAATGCTTTTGAACTGTGGTGTTGGAGAAGACTCTTGAGAGTCCCTTATACTGCAAGGAGATCCAACCAGTCCATTCTAAAGGAGATCAATCCTGGATGTTCATTGGAGGGACTGATGCTAAAGCTGAAACTGCAATACTTTGGCCACCTCATGCGACGAGTTGACTCACTGGAAAAGACTCTGATGCTGGGAAAGGTTGGGGGCGGGAGGAGAAGGGGACGACGGAGAATGAGATGGCTGGATGGCATCACTGACTCTGTGGATATGAGTTTGAGTGAACTCCGGGAGTTGGTGATGGACAGGGAGACCTGGCGTGCTGTAATTCATGGGGTCGCGGAGAGTCGGACACGACTGAGCGACTGAACTGAACTGAACTGAACTCCTTTAAAACAGTTCTAGATAGGGCTCAGAGTTCTATATTCTACATTGTCTTGTACATCATAGGACTCATGGTGATTAATTGAATGAGTGATGAGAGGAACTAAATCTCTAATTTCTATCTATAGCAACAGAGAAAGGATAATATCCAAAAGCAATATTATGAGCATCAACTAAATTTTTTTCCTATATAATAGAGTTTCTTCTTTCACAAGTATTGCTTACAGCAGCTAAATAACTAAATGAAGTTTCTGAAATGAAGCTGAAAAGAAGTCTGGCAAAGTAATTTCTAACCAACAAGTCGGTCCCACGGGCTGGTGCTGCCCTGCAGGCCAAAGTTCTGACTGCATACATTGGAGAAGCTGGTTACTGTGTTTGTGAGCACAGGGGAAGCGGAGAGACAGAACTGTTGTTGGGTATCTCAGCCTGATTGCTGGGAGATGCCTCCAGAGGCCGGACTTAATTCCAGAAAGTTGCTCTTCCTCATATACCCAGAGTTGTGATGGATGCCTCTTATTTAAACCCTTGAAATGTGTGGAGAAAATATCTAAAATGAGCATGATGAAATGTAGCCTTATTCAATTAGAAAGATGAAGCATGATTTTGAGAGGTAGAATATAATTACATGGTTGGAGCATTTCCAGGAGGTTGTGCATGGCACCCCAGTTCACTCTGGAAGAAATGTACTCAGACTGAGCCTGGGCAGATGGCATCCATCATCCTCATCCTCACAAGTGCTGCAAACCTTGGTCTTGCTGCTGCTGCTAAGTCATTTCAGTCGTTTCCGACTCCGTGTGACCCCATAGACAGAAGCCCACCAGGCTCCCCCGTCCCTGGGATTCTCCAGGCAAGAACACTGGAGTGGGTTGCCATTTCCTTCTCCAATGTGTGAAAGTGAAGTCGCTCAGTCGTGTCCGACCCTTAACGACCCCACGGACTGCAGCCTACCAGGCTCCTCCATCCACGGGATTTTCTAGGCGAGTATTAGAGTGGCTTGCCATTGCCTTCTCCGAAACCTTGGTCTTACGATGACCATAATGTCTCATAGTCTCAATTCATACCCAAATGCCAGTGCTAGATCAACTTTGCACATTTATAGTCATATCCACAAAAAACTGAAGAAGGCTGATCTCACATTCTTCAGTGTTTTATGAATATGACTTTATAAATAAGGCTGAGCACCAAAGACTGATGCATTCAAATTTTGGTGCTAGAGAAGACTCTTAAGAGTCCCTTGGACAGCAAAGAGATCAAACTAGTCAATCCTAAATGAAATCAATCCTGAATATTCACTGGAAGGACTGATACTGAAGCTGAAGTTCCAATACTTTGGCCACCTGATGCAAAGACTCATTGGAAAAGACCCTGATGCTGGGAAAGCCTCAGGGCAGGAAGAGAAGGGATTGATAGAGATGAGTTGGTTGGATGGCATGACTCAATGGACATGAGTTTGAGCAAACTCCGGAAACTAGTGAAGGAGAGGGCAGCCTGGCATGCTGTGGTTCATGGGGTTGCAGAGAGTCAGACATGACTCAGCTACTGAACAGCAACAACATCTGCAAAACTCACACTCATTTTTGATCCTCTGTGGATAGGAAGTAGACTGAGAGAATAAGACATACTGTAAAAAGCTATGTTAAACTTATGTATTGTTATCAATATTAGAAGGTTGTTCATGTTACAACTTCTCTTACATAGGTCAGATATATTTAGAATCCTCATTGAAAACATATAAAACAAGGCTATGTGTGAAACTTATAGTTATTACACAACAATTACTCTCCTTCGGAGATAAGTTATGTCATGATTCTATTAATATAAAACATTTTGCATTATTTTAACTGGGGTCTTTATAAACTTAATTCATTGTAAAAGTTTATGTTTAAATTCCAAAAACTTCACATTTCAATCAAAATATTATTTGGTGGATAATAGACTCTGTAAAACTTCACAGATTTGAGAGAAATCAGATACAAAAGGAAAGGAACTCAACTGCCAGCCATGAAGCAAATAAGCGGAACACAGTATTCATGGGTTGACCAGTAGTTCCTGATGAGTTTCAAAAGGCTATCCTATCAGAGATATTCACCTATGCGCCTAGAATCCTACTCTCCTTTTCAGATGTATTTTACCTTGTCTTTTCTTGTTCATCAACTCTTCTCCCTCCTTTGTGCAATTAGATTTCAACTTCCAACTTCTTGTGTTTATTTAACATTTTGAATCCTAGCTCCCTTTTTATTACTTTAACAATTACATTTTGAAAGTTTACACTAGTAATTCTCAAACTTTAGCCTTATCAGAGTTACCTGGGGAGCTTGTTACACCAGATTGTAGGGTTAGAGTTTCTTTTCAACAGGTCCGGGGAGACGGCCAAGAGTAGTAAAAATTGCTTCTCCAGAAAGCTTCCAGAGATAGTGATGCTGCTGGTCCAAGACCCACATTTGAGAACCACCATTCTCCATTACACAAGGTGTGATATTTAGGTATCACTAATGCTAAAACTAAATAAAGTTAAATATCATGAGGAACGCTGGGCTGGAGGAAGCACAAGCTGGAATCAAGATTGCTGGGAGAAATATCAATAACCTCAGATATGCAGATGACACCACCCTTATGGCAGAAAGTGAAGAGGAACTCAAAAGCCTCTTGATGAAAGTGAAAGAGGAGAGTTAAAAGTTTGGCTTGAAGCTCAACATTCAGAAA